>NC_053025.1:329558303-329571374 GCF_003073215.2 Triticum urartu
CCAGAAAAAATTGCCACTTGTCTACGCGTGTTGAGCCCCTTGTATTGACAAATAGGGGTGTGACTGTTTATTCGGTATAAATAGCGGCGCCGGACTTGATTAGTTGTGTCTGAGGTCTTGACGACCTATTGGATGCTTTCGCTGGTCCGGGCGCCTTTAGTGTGCGGCTGCCAAGGCAGCCGCACTCTCTTCGGCGCGCAGAGATCGCTTGATATTTCGTTCACTGAAATGATGCCACGTGGACCGGGCATCTTGAGTGTGAGGGAGGCGTAGTGTGGTATTGCATTAAAGCGAGCGAAAGCTTCGCGTCCGAGCAGTGCTTGATAGCCACTTTGGAACGGAGCGATGTGGAAGGTTAAATGCTCGCGACGGAAGTTATCGGGGGAGCCGAATATAACTTGTAGTAGGAGGGAGCCCGTACAACGAGCCCCTGGGCCTGGCGTTACTCCTTTAAAGGTAGTATTGCTATGGCGAATTTTTGTTGGGTCTAACCCCATCCCGCGGATTGTATCCTGATATATTAGGTTTAGATTGCTGCCACCGTCCATCAAGACTCGTGTGAAGTGATATCCGCCAATTACTGGGTCTAATACCAGGGCAGCCCATCCTGCGCGTCGGATACTTGCTGCGTAATCGCGATGGTCGAAAGTGATCGGTTGAGACGACCAGTGGCAGGACTTCGCGGTGACAGGCACTTGGGTATATTTTCCTGGGAGTGCCGCGTTGTTTTTTCCCTTGATCACGTGTAACATGTTTACTGTTTTGACTTCTGGTGGAAATTTCTTTTGTTCCCCAGTGTCTTGCTTGTGAGGCTCGTCCTCGTCTTCACTTGGTGTATCCTCCCCCTTGTGTACGGTGTTGAGCTTGCCGGACTGCTTGAATACCCAACATTCTCTGTGGGTATGATTAGCAGGTTTACCAGGGGTACTATGGATCTGACATACTTGGTCCAAAATTTTGTTGAGGCTGGACAGTTCATCCCTGGTGCCTTTAGAGGGCGGCTTTTGCTGACCTGGCCGAGAGCTTTTGAATCCGGCGTTTACTGTCGTGCCCTTCATGTTGTCTTCTTTATTCCAGCGTTTGTTATTGCTGTTGCACCGTGGTTTCCCATTTCCATCTCTAACTTCAGATGTACTGGGGTCGCTGGTGCTGCATCTGGCTAGCCAGCTGTCCTCACCTGCGCAAAAGCGGGTCATGAGGCTTGTTCATGCGGCCATCGTTCTCGGCTTATTTTGGCCGAGGTGTCTGGCGAGCCATTCGTCACGGACGCTATGCTTAAAAGCTGCCAAGGCTTCGGCGTCCGGACAGTCGACAATCTGGTTCTTTTTAGTAAGAAACATGTTCCAAAGCTTTTGGGTTGACTCTCCGGGCTGTTGAGTTATATGACTCAAATCGTCCGCATCCGGAGGTCGGACATAAGTCCTTTGAAAATTTGCCCGAAAGGCGTCTTCGAGCTCTTCCCAACTTCCAGTGGAGCTTTCGAGGAGGCCTTTAAGCCGGTGACGAGCTGGCCCTTTGATCTTGAGGGGTAAGTACTTGATGGCGTGGAGATCATCTCCTCGAGCCATATGGATATGAAGGATGTAGTCCTCAATCCAGACCCCAGTGTCTGTTGTTCCGTCGTATGTCTCTATGTTTACGGGTTTGAATCCCTCTGGAAATTCATGGTCCAGCACCTCATCAGTGAAACATAGGGGGTGTGCGGCACCCCTGTAGCTGGGTGTACCGCGTTGTTCGGATGTTTGTTCTGTTGCATTATATGCTGGGGCGCGCTTGCGTGGTCCATAGATGGATCTTGTTGCGTCGTCCTTTGGGTGCGAGCCCTCGCATGGGTCGCGTGTAGTATTGTGAGTGGCATTGTATGCCGCTCTGTGTTGGTAGAGGGGTCGTCTATCCGGCCAGGTGGCTGCTTTGATGTTTGGTTGTGGGGGGTCTGAGGCCTCCTCATCGAATTCGGGTAGCAGCTTCCGCTTTGGGTATCTCTTGGAGAGGCGATTGTCGCCGTACCTCGCTGCTGTGTTGAGTATTTTACTCCATCTGATTTGGAGTGTGTCTTGCGCAGCCTTGAGCCTTTGCTTCTGCTTTTTAAGACTCCTCGCGGTGACAACAAGCCTTTTACGGGCATTCTGCTGCTCCGGGTGCCTGTCCGGCGTTATGTCGTCCGGACTATTATCCTTGATAGAATTTGTTTGTTCGGTTTGATTATCTGGATTGCCGTTGTCCGGCGGCAGTTCGCCCTGCTCCAGCGCTGGGTCTGTGTGATCATTATTTTTGTCGAGGCGGGATTTGGGGCGGCGCTTGCGTCGCCGCTTTGACTGCTTCTCGAGGGAACAAACCTTCGGTGCGTCCTTCCGCTCCTCGTTGTCATCTTTTGGTGCGTCAACCATGTATACGTCATATGATGAGGTGGGCGTCCAGCGCCCTGTGGGTGGTGGTTCTTCTTCGCCTCCCGCATCGTCGTCCATACCGTCGATGCTTTCAGAGTCGAAGTCGAGCATGTCGGTTAAATCGTCGACAGTGGCTACAAAGTGGGTGGTGGGTGGGCGTCGAATTTCTTCGTCTTTCGCATCATAATCCTGCTGGCCATGATCCGGGCAGGGCTCTCTTGACAAAGAGAGAGACTTTAGTGATTTCATAATATTGCTGAAGGGCAAGTGCTGAAAGATGTCTGCGGCAGTAAACTCCACGATCGGTGCCCAATCGGATTCAGTCGGCAGGGGCGCGGAGGGTTCGGAGTCCGGAGAGGACTCCGGCTCCTTGGAGTCATGAGTCTCGCGGAGTGCGCGGCTGGTGTTTGGCTCGATCGCTGTTGGGATTGCAGCCCCCGAGGCGGCGTCCAACCACCCATCCTGGATCGGCGCGATTGGCTCCGAATTAAGGGTCGAAGCCGATGCGGGTGCGGCCTCCAGGGCACTGTTCGGCGGCAGAGCTAGATCATGCTCGTCGTGACAGTGCGGCGCGCTCGGTAGTGGCTCGAATCCGTCGAGGATCAAGTCCCCGCAGACGTCAGCTGTGTAGTTTAAACTTCCAAATCTGACCTGATGGCCAGGGGCATAGCTTTCGATCTGCTCCAGATGGCCAAGTGAATTGGCCCGCGGTGCAAAGCCGCCGAAGACAGAGATCTGTCCGGGGAGACAAGTTTCACCCTGGACCGCATCACTATCGATGATAGTAGGAGCCATCAAGCCTGACGGCGACGACACAGAGGAACTCTCAATGAAAGCACCAATGTCGGTGTCAAAACCGGCGGATCTCGGGTAGGGGGTCCCGAACTGTGCGTCTAGGCCGGATGGTAACAGGAGGCAAGGGACACGAAGTTTTACCCAGGTTCGGGCCCTCTTGATGGAGGTAAAACCCTATGTCCTGCTTGATTAATATTGATGATATGGGTAGTCCAAGAGTAGATCTACCACGAGATCGGAGAGGCTAAACCCTAGAAGCTAGCCTATGGTATGATTGTTGTTCTTTATGTTGTCCTACAAACTAAAACCCTCCGGTTTATATAGACACCGGAGAGGGTTAGGGTTACACAAAGTCGGTTACAATGGTAAGAGATCTACATATCCGTATCGCCAAGCTTGCCTTCCATGCCAAGGAAAGTCCCTTCCGGACACGGGACGAAGTCTTCAATCTTGTATCTTCATAGTCTAGGAGTCTGGCTGAAGGTATAGTCCGGCCATCCGGACACCCCCTAATCCAGGACTCCCTCACTAGGCATGCTCATGTATATAGGCATCACGTCCGTGACAAGTAGACCGCTATCCAACATGCATCTAGAGTATTAAGTTCATAAGAACAGAGTAGGGCATTAAGTAATATGACATGATGTAGAGGGATAAACTCAAGCAATATGATATAAAACCCATCTTTTTATCCTCGATGGCAACAATACAATACGTGTCGTTTCCCTTTCTGTCACTGGGATCGAGCACCGCAAGATTGAACCCAAAGCTAAGCACTTCTCCCATTGCAAGAAATATCAATCTAGTAGGCCAAACCAAACTGATAATTCGAAGAGACTTGCAAAGATAACCAATCATACATAAAAGATTTCAGAGAAGAATCAAATATTGTTCATAGATAGACTTGATCATAAACCCACAATTCATCGGATCTCGACAAACACACCGCAAAAAGAGTTACATCGAATAGATCTCCAAGAAGATCGAGGAGAACTTTGTATTGAGATCCAAAGAGAGAGAAGAGAGAGAAGAAGCCATCTAGCTAATAGCTATGGACCCGAAGGTCTGAAGTAAACTACTCACACATCATCGGAGGGCCATGGAGTTGATGTAGAGGCCCTCCGTGATCGATGCCCCCTCCGGCGGAGCTCCGGAAAAGGCCCCAAGATGGGATCTCTTGGGTACAGAAGGTTGCAGCGGTGGAAATAGGGTTTTGTGGTGCTCTTGGATGTTTTCAGGGTATATGAGTATATATAGGAGGAAGAAGTAGGTCGGTGGAGCCACAAGGGGCCCACGAGGGTGGAGGGCGCGCCCAGGGGGTAGGCACGCCCCTGCCTCGTGGCCTCCTCGGTTGTTTATTGACGTCCACTCCAAGTCCTCTGGATCACATTTGTTCCAAAAATCACGCTCCTGAAGGTTTCATTCCGTTTGGACTCCGTTTGATATTCCTTTTCTGCGAAACACTGAAATAGGCAAAAAAACAGCAATTTGCACTGGGCCTTGGTTAGTAGGTTAGTCCCAAAAATAATATAAAAGTGTATAATAAGGCCCATTAAACATCCAAAACAGAATATATAATAGCATGGAACAATCAAAAATATAGATACGTTGGAGACGTATCAATTCTTCTTCCCAAAAATCGCATATATTCCAAAAAAATCCGTCAGTTTTTATCCCGTTTGGACTCTGTTTGATATGGATATTATGCGAAACAAAAAACATGCAACAAACAAGAACTGGCACTGGGCACTGGATCAATATCTTAGTCCCAAAGAGTATAAAAAGAGCCAAAAGTATAAAAAGTTGTAGAGTATTGGCATGGAACAATCAAAAATTATAGGATACGATGGAGACGTATCAGCATCCCAAGCTAATCCTTGCTCGTCCTCGAGTAGGGTAAATTGATAAAAAAGATAATTTTTGATGTGGAATGCTACCTTGTCATAATCTTGATCATGTAATCTAATCATGGCATGGATATCTTGACACGAGTGATTCAAAAGCTATAGTCTATCATTACATTAAGACAATAATACATCAAGCATACTAATAAAGCAATCATGTCTTTCCAAAGTACTTACAGAAGTTATTCCCTACAAAAATCATATGGTCTGCTATGCTCCATTTTCACCACGCAAAACTATTCAAATCATGCGCAACCCCGAATGGACAAGCAAGCAATTGTTTCATACTTTTGACGATTTCTCAAACCTTTTCAACTTTCACGCAATACAGTCGTGAGCCATGGATAACCACTATAGGTGGAATATAATATGATGGTGAGGTTGTGTGAGAAGACAAAAAGGGAGAAAGTCTCACATCGACGTTGGCTAATCAACGGGCTATGGAGATGCCCTCAATTGATGTCAATGCGAGAGTAAGGACTGCCATGCAATGGATGCACTAAGAGCTATAAGTGTATGAAAGCTCAAACTGGAAACTAAGTGGGTGTGCATCCAACTTGCTTGCTCATGAAGACCTAGGCATTTGAGGAAGGCCATCGTTGGGAATATAGCCAAGTTCTATAATGAAAATTCCCACTTAGTATATGAAAGTAACAAACATAGGAGACTCTCTCTATGAAGAACATGTTGCTTACTCTGAAAGCACAAGTGTGGTAAGGATAGTACATTGTCCCTTCTCTCTTTCTCTAATTTTTTTTTATTTTTTCTCTTTTTGGTGGCTTCTTTGCCCTCTTTTATTTTTTTGTGGGTTCTTTGGCCTTTTTTTTTGTAAAGTCCACTTTTATTTTGATAACCTCACATGGGAAAATGTTCTAATAATGATGATCATCACACTTCTATTTACTTACAACTCAATATTACAACTCAATACTAGAACAAAATATGACTCTATATGAATGCCTCCGGCGGTGTACCGGGATGTGCAATGATCTAGCATAGCAATGACATCAAAAAACGGACAAGCTATGAAAACATCATGCTAGCTATATTACGATCATGCAAAGCAATATGACAATAAATGCTCAAGTCATGTATATGATGATGATGATGGAAGTTGCATGGTAATATATCTTGGAATGGCTATGGAAATGCCATGATAGGTAGGTATGGTGGCTGTTTTGAGGAAGATATAAGGAGGCTTATGTGTGATAGAGCGTATCATATCACGGGGTTTGGATGCACCGGCGAAGTTTGCACCGACTCTCAAGGTGAGAAAGGGCAATGCACGGTACCGAAGAGGCTAGCAATGATGGAAGGGTGAGAGTGCGTATAATCCATGGACTCAACATTAGTCATAAAGAACTCATATACTTATTGCAAAAATCTATTAGTCATCGAAACAAAGTACTACGCGCATGCTCCTAGGGGGATAGATTGGTAGGAAAAGACCATCGCTCGTCCCCGACCGCCACTCATAAGGAAGACAATCAATAAATACCTCATGTTCCAACTTCGTTACATAACAGTTCACCATACATGCATGCTACGGGAATCACAAACTTCAACACAAGTATTTCTACAATCCACAACTTCCCACTAGCATGACTCTAATATCACCATCTTTATATCGCAAAACTATTGCAAGGAATCAAACATATCATATTCGGTGATCTACAAGTTTTATGTAGGATTTTATGAGTAACCATGTGAATGACCAATTCCTGTCATCTCTCTAAATAGATATAAGTGAAGCAACAGAGTTTAATTCTTTCTAGAAATGATATGCCCACGCTCTAACAAATATAAGTGAAGCAAAAGAGCATTCTACAAATGGCGGTTTTCTAAGTGAAGAGAAACAGGCAATCCAAACTTCAAATGATATAAGTGAAGCACATGAAGCATTCTATAAAGCCATACTCAAAAGATATAAGTGAAGTGCAATGAGCATTCTATAAATCAACCAAGGACTATCTCATACCAGCATGGTGCATAAAAGAAAAGTGAAAACTAAATGCAAAAGACGCTCCAAGATTTGCACATATCACATGAACGAAACAAATCCGAAAACATACCGATACTTGTTGAAGAAAGATGGGATGCCTTCCGGGGCATCCCCAAGCTTAGAAGCTTGAGTCTCCTTGAATATTTACTTGGGGTGCCTTGGGCATCCCCAATCTTGAGCTCTTGCCTATCCTCCTTCTCCTCACATCGAGACCTCCTCGATCTTCGAACACTTCATACACACAAAACTCAACAGAAAGCTCGGTAAGATTCGTTAGTATAATAAAGCAAATCACTACTCTAAGTACTGTTGCAAACCAATTCATATTTTGTTTTCGCATTGTATCTACTGTAATATAACTTTTCCATGGCTTAATCCACTGATAGAAATCGATAGTTTCATCAAAACAAGCAAACTATGCATCAAAAACAGAATCTATCTTAAACAGGACAGTCTGTAGTAATCTGAACATTCACCATACTTCTGTACTCCAAAATTCTGAAAAAATAGGAAAAATAAAGAATTTGTATAGAAAGACAGTGCAAAAAGTTTCAGATCCTTTTGACGTTCCAGCAAAAAATGTAAAATCGTGCACTACGGCCAAAGTTTCTGTCTTGCACCGCACGAACCAACAAGCAATGTGAACATCCTAAAGGCAAATCTTGGCACATTATTTTTATAATACAATGGATTTGTACTTTATAAAAGCACACAACAGAAATAAATGACTCTCTAAAACTTCCGGGTTGTCTCCCTGGCAGCGCTTTCTTTAAAGCCATTAAGCTAGGCATATAGTGCGCAAGTAATGGATCCACCCGGATCCCAAGGTATATCAAAGCCAATTTTAATTAACAATGATTTGTGATTTAGTAGTGAGCACAAAGTAACATATATCATGCAACAACAAAGTCTAACTCTCTTCCTATGCATCGGCATGTCATAAAAGAACAATTCATGCACACATAGTAAAGGCCAATGCATAGTATAAACAGTTTCTTGCAATTTTATCATATTGGAAACATAGAGAGGTGGAGATATAGTTCCTCTCTCATAATAATTGCAAGTAGGAGCAGCAAACACATGCATATTATATCTATCAAAATCATCATGTGTAGCAGTAAAACGCAACCCATCAATATAATCCTTAATAAGGGCAAACTTTTCGATATAGTGTAGTCGGGAGAATTCAAAAAGATAATAGGACTATCATGCGTGGGTGCAATAGCAACAATTTCATGTTTAACATAAGGAACTATAGCAAGTTCATCTCCATAAGCATCATTCATATTGGCATCTTGGCCACAAGCATAGCAAGCATCATCAAAAAGGGATATTTCAAAAGAATCAATGGGATCATAACAATCATCCTTCGGTAAGCATGAAGGGAAATTAAACAATGTATGAGTTAAAGAGTTAATCTCATTAGAAGGTGGGCACGGGTAGCTAATCCGCTCTTCCTCCTTTTGTTCTTCGCTCTCCTCATCATATTTTTCATCCAATGAGCCCACAGTTTCATCAATTCCTTCTTCCATAGACTCCTGCAAAATATTAGTCTCTTCTTGGACAGCGGAGGAGTCCTCAATATATGGTTTAACATAGGCATTAGAGGCATAATTATCATAACAATATTTAAGTATGGAAAAAATTTCAAATTTGTAAAGAGTGGCATCATACTTTCCAATCAAAGAAGCAATTTCATAAGCACCCTTAAAAGCAACAAATTCTTCAATTTGTTGAACATAATAGTAATTATAAACACCCTTAGTATACAAAGATACGATTCCATTATCACTAAACTCACATTGGTAGGGAAGGTGCTTCTTAGGGTCTTCAGAACGACAAGTAAAATCATATATTTCACATAAATTCCAAGCATAGCACTGCAAATGATGAATTTGATCCAGTAAAAGTTTCCCTTTTTAGATATCGGTGTCGCACATAACAAGCATGCTCATCTAAAGATTTTCCCTCAACTAAGCTAGTTGGGGTTTCAGCATGAGCACATAGGGATCAAAGATGATCCAAGTAAAAAGCTTCAGGAGTGTGATATATTTTGAGTGGTTCTTCAACCATTGGTGTCGGTGTACAAAAAGAGGGGTATACTTTTTGTACCCCTATAACTGTGCATGGGCAGTCTGAGCCACGGGCACCACCACACCAAGCAAGGCAAGGGAGGTGAGCTAGGGTAAGACCGAAGCTCAAGAGAACTACGACGCCAAGGCCAAGACCACGAAGAGCAAAGGGGACGAAGCGGACTCACCCGGCAAGATCCTTGCCGGGAGACAGTTCTAGCAGCCCCGGCAAGACCCTTGCCGCGGCGACTCATCCCGCGCCTACGGAGCAAATCACCCTTGAGTCCACTGCCCCCAAAGGGCAAGGATTCGGGAGATATCCCCGTGGTGGCATGCAGATCTTTGTGAAGACATTCAAGATCAGATACACACTAAGGAGACGACAACCCTTGGCGGGATCCCAGCTGAGGAAGACCACAAGGCCCCCGGCAAGCGCCTTGCCGGGGAAGACAGCAGGCGCCCCGGAAAGACCCTTGCCGGGGCCCCGGCAAGGCCCTTACCGAGGACACCTGCAGGGCCACCATCAGGCCCATGCCGACTAAACCTCCACCATCGCATGCATGCAGCTGCTGACCCAACCAGCTGGGCAGGCACCTGCGTGGCGGCATGCAGATCTTCATGAAGACCCACCGCTGCGCCACCTCAGCTGCCTGCCTACCTACGTGTCATCGCATGCGTCGCTGGCCAGGGCGCATGTCGACACAAGAAGGAGCGGCGACGGACAAGATAGGTCTCTCCCCCATCCCCGATAAAGCAAGGACACCTAAGCAAGACGCATTAAATGCGCCTTGTCATGTAATGCGAGGGATAACCTCGCATCATTGTACCCTCTCCACCTTCTGTGTGCCACTGTGGCAACCCCTTTTCTATAAAAGGAGGCCCGAGGCGACCAGGAGAAGGATTCGGCTTTTTGGAGCTCCTCACGCCCCATAGCTAGCTCAAGAACACAGATATACAATCCACCAAAGCAGGAGTAGGGTTTTACGCATCCTCGCGGCCCGAACTGGATAAACAAACCGTGTGCTACATGTTAGATCCGCTCTTCTCATGACCCCCTGCCCCGCCAACCATAGTAGGGATTCTTGTGATCCCATAGGTGTCGTTCCCACCGACATCTCTGGCGCGCCAGGTAGGGGGCGCAGTTGTGAGAATCGGCTCTAGCAATCAGCCCAGCACTCCTTCTTCTTCGTGGCTCTTGGAGAGGGAAGGAGGCCGGAAGATCAGCGCTCGAGCGACTACAAACAGAAGCTAAGTTGCACTGAACCCTTATTTGTTCTATCCTTCTTATATGAGGTTATTCCCCCCCCCCGGAGATGTCACGCCTTTGTATGAGAAACCTGCACGCCAGGGGGCTCTCCCACGATCAGCAATGCCCTTGCCCTGTTTCGAGTCCGCTCAACAGCTCAAGCGGCTGCGTCGAGAATGGCAGAGTAGCCTTCCGCGATCAACAACGCTCTCGATTCTGACTCGAGTCAAGCTCGACAGTTCGAGTGGCCGCGTTCAGAAAAGAAAGGTGGCTCGTCCGGCAGCACGCGTACCCGGCAGGCCCATGGGGATCCGTCCCCAAAACGCCGCTAGGGGCTTCCGCGCCGGCGAGCCTACCCAATCGACGTAGGGCGCGCATACAAAGAGGAATTGAACGGGGAAATAATGTGCATAAAATTAAGAGTACTGCAAATTTATATTACATCACATCATTGCTGCAGTTCTAACTAAAGATGAAATTTGTCTTGGTCGTGAACCTGCAGCGGCGGTGAAGAACGGGATGCCTAATCCCGGCGCTGGCCTTCCACCCTCTTGATTTCGTCAATGCTGCTGATGACGGGCTTGATGCGCTCCTTGAGCACCGTGAGGTCAATACCATTCGGCAAGCTATCCATCGCGGCATCGAAGTCGAGGTCGGGATTCCAGTACGCCATCTTGGTGAGGACCTTGGTCATGACCCCCTGGCAAAGTCACCGGGCTTCCCCGGCCAACGTGGCCGCTCGGTTGGAGTGAAGATAAGCCAAGGCTCCAAGGACGCCCTCGAAGAACAGGGTCAGCTTGGTGTTGACGGTCCCACTGCGCTCAGGGGCGTACCTCACGTTTGGCATCCCCATGGTGGCCAACTGCGAGGTGACCCTGCCGGCGACGTCCTCCAGACGGCTGATCCATCTGTTCTCACCCGCCACATAATCCTGGTGGGAGGCGGCCTCGTTCGCCCGCAGCTGCTTCTCCTCCTCCAGACTCCTGGTCAAGGTCTCCTCCCGAGCCCTGCTCTCCGACAACATCTTCTCGAGATCCTCCAGCTTCAGCTTGAGATCTCTCACGGAGTTTTGCGCTTCGGAGAGCTCCCCAGCCCTGCTGATGACCGCTCCTTGCGCCTCCACCAAGGCGCTATTGAGCGTGCTCTTCTCGTTGGACAGCTTGAGGGCCTGCTCCTTCAGCTCGTCCTGCGCCACCTCCAACTCCCTTACTTTGCCGGCATGGGCCAGAGCCTGGGCATCGAGTGCCTCCTTGTGCCTCTGCTCCAGCTCGCGAGTCCGCCGCGCGACAAGGGCCTCGAGCTCCTCATCCTTGCCACGAAGCGCTGCGGCAAGCTTCGCCTCACGCACGGTGAGATCCTCTTTCTAGGAATCCAGTGCGGCTTGATGCTGGTTCCGGACGGCCTCGGCCGCGGCCGCCAAGTTCGCCGCCTTTTCCTGGGCCTTCTCGATGTCAGCCATCTTCATGGTGAGCTCGACATTGCGCTTGGCCAATTCCTCCTGAAAGGCCCTCTGCTCCTCGCGAGTCTGGTGGAACCAGGTCTACGTCTCAACAACGCACGCCTTGAAATCCACCTCCACCTGGTCCACCGTTGCCGTCCTGGACTTAACCTTGTCCAGACGGACACGGTAGAGCGCCTGGAGTTTTCGGAAGTTGGCCCCCATAGCGCGGAAAAGCTGCTCTTCTGGAGAACCATCACCGCCAACGCCCGTCTCATTGACAACCTCGAGCCCGGTGGCGGCAAGCACCTCGCCGTCAAAGAATTCCCCTTCGGCGGGCGCCCGAGAACTTGACGCCCCTGGGAGATGGACGAAAAGATCGTCGCCCACCTTCAGATATCTGCCGAGGCCCGAGGTTGAGGAGGAGGGAGGCTGATCATCAACCACCTCTTCCTCGGCAGTGGCCTTGTCGGCTTCCCCGGCAGGCCCACCATTGGCGCCCTCGGCAGAAGCCTCGCCGGTCGCCTTGGCGGCCCCTGCAGCGGTGTCCTCGGCAGCATCCTTGGCGGCCTCATCAGCGGCGACCTCGTCAGCATCCCTGGCGGCCTCCTCAGCAATGTTCCCAACAACAGTATCCACGTCCTCCATACCTATTTAAGGAGGGCCTAAGTAGTAATGGGAGCATTGAAGCCAAGAAAAAGAATAAGGGAAAAACAGAGATGGAGGATAGGCGACTCACCAGTGCCAGGCTGTGAAGCAGAAGTCCCCTCCCCGCCAGCATCCGGTGCCGTGGCAGAGTCACCAGCGCCCAAGTTCCCCTCTTCCTCCATAGGTGTGGGCTCCGTGCTTGATGCCCTTGCCGGGGACGCCTCTCGCGGCGGCGTAGTCGATGGGGGTGGTGTGTTGGGGGTAGCCCTCTGCGGCTCCTCCTGCTGCTGCTCCCCTCCTGCAAACCCGACAAGGTCAACACCATAGCATCGAACGCCTACCACATGTCGAATAAGAGGAGGGTGACGAACTTACGCTGGGGGCTGTGCCGGGGGCTAAGGAACAGAGTACTTACTCGTCATCCACCTCCTCCTCTTCCACCACTTTCCTTTTCCTCTTCGGGCTGAGAGGCCCAAGATCAAAAGTGACCTCCGCGTCAACATCCGAGTCGACATCTGCCGGAGGAGGCGAAGGCGGCGGGGTTTGTGCGCGCCCAGATGAGGAAGGGGTTGTTGTCTT
>NC_053025.1:329572494-329663831 GCF_003073215.2 Triticum urartu
TTTTGTGTACTATGCATGATTGATCTGATTTTGCTGGCCAGCTTACAAATTCAAGTAATACGACTATTGCAATGCATCTTACTACGTGTGTATTTATTTGCATTGATATTTTCTCCTCCTTAGGCTCCAAATCGTTTGTGGGTCATAAATTATTGTGCATTATTGATGATTAATTTGCAATTTAAATGACAACAGGGTTGGGTTTTATAAGTGTAATGGCTTGAAATGTGACCTTCCAGTCAAGATATTTGTCAGTGAGAAGCTTATGTGAAGAATGATGTAATTAAGTTAGCAATTTACAGTTCTCTTCGATAATTGTAACTGAATTGTCAATGGCCAGTTCTCTTGAATAATGAGTTACTCCCTCAATTTTACAATAGAGATAATTTGTCAAAATTGTGTTTTTGTAATGTTTGTGGTCTTCTTTTCTCTTTTTCTTGATTTGTATTGTATATGCTACTTGCATATTTGAACATGCATAGGGCCTCTCAGTCTTTAACCTTGACTATAAAAATCCATTGATGGAAGCTGGGGAGGGCCGAGATGAACATCCGGCTCGAGCCATCGAGATGGTAGAGACGACGTTTCCATGTCACCTACTCCAGCAGCCGGACAAGGCATATAAAAACCAGCAGCCGGACAAGGCATATAAAAACCATGGATCCTTGCTCCTAGGCCACAAAATGATCACAGTGATGTCTACGACCTTCTCGTAGATGTATGAATCTCAATCTCATATTTGGTTTTCTTCCCTTTTCTCTTCTAATAATGTAATTTCTTTCACTAAGATAACACCATGCTTGTTGCAATGCCTTATTTGATGTAAGATCCCTTTTCTATTTTGAATGAATTTACTGCATATATTTCTTATTTAGTTTAGTTCATCATTCAAAGACGGTGGAATATTTTTAGTGATGTCTACGACTTCCTCGTAGATGTATGAATCTCAATCTCATGTTTGGTTTTCTCCCTTTTCTCTTTTAATGATGTAATTTCTTTTACTAAGATAACACCATGCTTGTTGCAATGCCTTATTTGATGTAAGATCCCTTTTCTACTTTGAATGAATTTACTGCATACATTTCTTATTTAGTTTAGTTCATCATTCAGAGACGGTGGAATATTTTTGTCTTTCACAGGTTAAATGACCATTGCGTAGTCCTTCACAGGTTAAATGAGCATTGCGTAAAAGTATGTCTAAGTTCTGTTTCTTCACGTGCTTCAAGTAAATGAAATTGTTTATTTTGAATTTAATACCTTTTAATAATAATCATAATGAGAGAGGGGTATGCTTCTCTTTCTCTCTGGGCAAATGTTACTTTAGACAACATGTACTAAGAAATAAAAACTCTGGAAATGTGTTTGAATCGCACAAAAAGAGTTTGTAGTTCTTATTCATACTTGAAATAAGTGAGGCTTTGCAAATTAAACCTTGTTTTTTTTCAAGGCGCATATGGATTTAGCAGACCACAACTAAACCGACTGTATATACATGGCTTGTCCTTAGTAAAGGAAACTATTTTCGTCGCGAACATGGCTTTAGTTGAAGGTTCTTATAGCATGAAACTATTTTCATAGACAACATGTCTTCAGCAGGTCTCTGTGCCATTTGGCGCAACGGGTCAACTAGTAACATTTAAAAACAAGCTAATAGTCATTCAAACTGGTATTGTGCAGGTCTAAAGTACACTAGTTATTATTAAAAAATGAAAAGGCATGTTAACTGCAATATCCTTAACAACAACCAAATATCGTAATTCATAGTGGTATTGTTGAAACTGTTATTGATGCAATTGAACTGCACGGCAAATAGTTGCACATATAGAGCATCACATTATGAAGAACTGAAATAAACAACGCATAAGGCCATCTCTATCCGATTCTTTAAAAGTTAAAGGACTAAAACCCTTAGTGGATATATGTATACTCCAGCAATTTTTGGCCGTTTCTAGTCGATCCCCTAAACTTAACGTTGTAAACTTCAATTTGATCAAGTTCAAAGCAGGTTCAACCTAAAGTAGCATGCATTCAAACATAAACATAGATAGTTTTGCATAACCGAACATAAAAATAAATCTAAACTAAGCTAAACCACTTTCGGTCGAAGTGGAGGTCGAGCCAATCCTTCCTCGCCAGGTACGTTGTGCCGCGAGTCGGGTTCGGGCCGGTGCCATCTTCGGGGTCGTTGGGAAAGACACTCCTCCACTCGTTGACGTCGATCTCCTTGTCCTAGCCGCCCACCTCGATGCCCTCCGTGTCGCCGTCCTCGCAGCCTTCTACCTCATCATCGGAGGAGAACACGATAACCTCGCCACCCTCCGCGCTGGCAAAGATCGCCCGCTCCACCTCCATGAGCTCCTGGTGCTGCCGGCGGAGCTCTTGCATGTAGGCGTCGTCGGCGGCCTCGGCCTCGAGGCGCTCCCACACCTCGCGGTCCTCCCGCGCCATAGCCGAGCTCACCACTCCTGGCTCCGGTTGAACGAGGTCGACCGGACGTGTGCCAAAGGGGAAATTGAGCCTAGCCGCTGCGCCGTGGTAGCGGACCTGCCAGCGGTCGTACTCCATGGCCGCGAGGTCGACCATGTGGAAGCTACCAAGCCACCGGCGGGTGTGGGTCTCCCGATCTGTTCTGTAATCTCGGCGACCCGTGTTCCCCACCGTCGCTGCCGAACCTTGAGGGAGGACCTCGTCGGCTGCCGAGTCCGAGGGAGGACGGGGAAATCCTCGAACAGGCGTAGGGGCGTAGCGGCGGGCTGATCGGGGGACCGAGGACGACGGATCGATAAAGAGCCCGCGGAGGACGATGGGTACACCTCGACGGCCACCTTGTCGGCATTGGGCGAAGAGGCCGTGATAAACCTCTTTTTGGCCATTGACTCCTCGAGCTCCCCGGCACACATGCAGAGGTTGAGGATGGAGGCGGCGGCGATGGCGGTGACCTACCAATGGTTTCGGGGGTGTTGTGTGTCTGTGTGAGCGGAGGTTTTGGGGAGTGTGTGGTGTGTGTGTGGAGGGGGGACAAGGTGGTGTTTGAGGAAATACTGCGGCAACTGAAAATTTTACTAGGCGGGAGTGACAAGGCGGGGCTACTGAAAATTTGGATCAAGAGCGAGCAGATATTTTGAGATTAAGAGGGATGCAGAGGCGGGAGAAAAATGCCAGGGCTATTGAAAATTTAAATCAAGGGACTGAAGCAGAGCGGGAGTAACAGACATCGCACACGGTCCGCACATACTAATCGTGTGCTATCAAACATTAAAACCTTCCAGGCGGTAGATATTTTCGAGATTACGAGGCAGTAGATATTTTCGAGACTGGGATGCAAGCCTCGTGGAGCCCAATCTACTGTGCTGATGTGAGGGACTGCAGGGCATGGGCGTGCCACACGGGTAGTTTGACCGAACCATGTCTGTTGCGTACCCAATCGTAGATGGTTTCTACATCCAACTCGTGCGCTGTTTATAAATTTGGCAAAAAGAATAACGCGGGAGAGGGTCAGAACACGAACACACTTGCATGTGGACCAAATATATGTATGAAACGGGTGGTTTGGTGTTCGAATACCCAATGCACAACTTTGATGTGGCATCTGTCGCACAAAAGCATAGTATTGCTAGTCAGCCACCCCCTACAAACCCCACTTCGTGTTGGCGGTAAGGGAATCCTAGCTACGAATGCATGCCCTCAAATAGCTAGGTCTGAAATCTCAACCTACCGTAATGACGTCTACTATGCAACTTTATTCTTGTAGACTCGTGTTGGGCCTTCAAGCGCAGAGTTTTGTAGGACAGTAGCAATTTTCCCTCAAGTGGATGACCTAAGGTTTATCAATCCGTGGGAGGCGTAGGATGAACATGGTCTCTCTCAAACAACCCTGCAACCAAATAACAAAAAGTCTCTTGTGTCCCCAACACACCAAATACAATGGTAATTTGTATAGGTGCAATAGTTCGGCGAAGAGATGGTGATACAAGTGTAGTAATGATAGTAGATATTGATTTTTGTAATAGGAACAATAAAAACAGCAAGGTAGCGGTTGATAAAACGGAGCACAAGCGGTATTGCAATGCTTGAAAATGAGGCCTAGGGTCCGTACTTTCGCTAGTGCAATTTCTCAACAATGCTAATATAATTGGATCTATAACCATCCCTCAAAATGCGATGAAGAATCACTCCAAAGTTCTTATCTAGCAGAGAACATAAGAAGAAATTGTTTGTAGCTATTCTTTACGATCGATCTATCCAAGAGTTCGTGCTAAAATAACACCAAGTTATTCTTTTCGATTGATCTATCAAGAGTTCGTACTAAAATAACACCAAGTTATTCTTTCCGACCAATCTATCAAGAGTTCTTACTAAAATAACACCGAAGCAAATTCAAATTCATAATACTCAATCCAACACAAAGAACCTCAAAGAGCGCCCCAAGATTTCTACCGGGGAAACAAAAGACGAGAACATGCATCAACCCCTATGCATAGATTACCCCAATGTCACCTCGGGAATCCGCGAGTTGAGTGCCAAAACATATCTCAAGTGAACCAATATAATACCCCATTGTCACCACGAGTATTCATATGCAAGACATATATCAAGTGCTCTCAAATCCATAAAAGTATTCAATCCGATAAGAACGAAATCTCAAAGGGAAAACTCAATTCATCACAACAAGATAGAGATGGGAAAACACCATATGATCTGACTATATTAACAAAGCTTGTGATACATGAAGATCGTGACATCTCAAGAACACGAGAGACAGAGATTAAACACATAGCTAATGGTACAAACCCTCAGCCCCGAGGGTGGACTACTCCCTCCTCATCGTGGTGGCTGCCAGGATGATTAAGATGGCCATCGGTGATGATTTCCCCCTCCGGCAGAGTGCCGGAACAGGGTCTAGATTGGCTTTCGGTGGCTACAGAGCCTTGCGGCGGTGGAACTTCTGATCTAGGTTTACCCCGAGGGGTTTTGGAATATTTGGCAATTTATAGGGCAAAGAAGGGGTGTGGGAGGCCACCGAGGTGGGCACAAACGACCTGGGCACGCCTGCGCCCATAGGCGCGCCCTGGTGGGTTGTGCCCCCGTCGGAGCACCCCCCAGGTGCTGCTTTGGCCCATCGGTGGTCTTCTGGTCCATAAAAAATCCACAAAATGTTTCGCGGTGTTTGGACACCGTTTGATATAGGTTTCCTGCGATGTAAAAAACAAGCAAAAAAATAGCAACTAGCACTGGGTCAATAGGTTAGTCCCCAAAAATGATATAAAGTTGCTATAAAATGATTGTAAAACATCCAAGAATGATAATATAGCAACATGAA
Organism: Triticum urartu; assembly: GCF_003073215.2. Classification (NCBI taxonomy): domain Eukaryota; kingdom Viridiplantae; phylum Streptophyta; class Magnoliopsida; order Poales; family Poaceae; genus Triticum; species Triticum urartu. The sequence continues at coordinate 329,577,815 of NC_053025.1, forward strand.
TACTTCATAAATTGTAGATACGTTGGAGACGTATCAGCATCCCTAAGCTTAATTCCTACTCGTCCTCAAGTAGGTAAATGATAAAAGAAATAATTTATGAAGTGTGAATGGTAGCAAAGTGCAAAAGTTTGACAATTTCAATCACTTTTCCTAGCATCATAACAACAATTCTTTCTTATAAAACTTCTCATGTTAAAGTAGCAACCAATTCACATGTTAAGGTTCAAACAATGAATTCTCTTGAAATTCAACAACCTATGTTCTCAGTCACCAAGCAATTGTAATTCAACTTATTCAACAGAGTTTAAGTAAGAGCTCCACATACTCAACCATCATATAGTCTTCTATTATTGCTAACACTCACCACATACACATGAGCAAAATGTTTCAACCGTACACATAGAAAGATAGGGGCTTATAATTTCGCCTCCCAACGTATTCACCTCAAGGGTGATGTCAACAATAATAACTCATGCTACCCATATCTAACTGGATATATGTGCCTAGATCTTTCCTCACCACATGATGCTTGCCAAAAGAGAAAAATAAAAGGGAATAGAGAGAAAAAATTTGACTCTTGCATGAAATTAAATACATAAAAGTAAAAGATAGGCCCTTCGCAGAGGGAAGTAGAGGTTTCCATGCACTTATTTGTTTGTATGCTCGACCCCTTAGTGCAAAAGAACGCCACGTTATATTCCCCCTTATGATAGCAACCTTTATTATGCAGTTTGTCACTTTTATTCTTTGCCATCCACTGGTGCGCGTCGGTCCTAAACAAACGGTTTAAAACCCCTTTCCGCGACGGCATCTGGAACCGTCACCAAGTGAGTGTGGGTGATAGGGGGGTCCTTCCCACACGACCCAGAAACCGTCGGGGATATGCCCTCCTGGCACACACGTTCGGTAAAATGAGGTCGTGTGCGACCGACGAGCGCTCAAATACGGAAATACATACAATACAGAATTTTTTTTACAATTATACGGCAAAATGGTTTCCGGTCGCAAGTACATCCCACACAGCCAGTCCCCGCTAAACGTTTCCGTTCGTATGTACACCCCACACAGTCGCTCCAAGGAAAACATTTCTGTTCACAGGTACATCACACACAATTTTTCCCGTTAAATCATTTGTGATAGCGTGCCATTGCACACGATATTAATAATTTTATCATTTGCGTTATTGAATGCATCACACACGGTGCGTAAAAAGAAACTGTGTGGCAAAGGCTGTCCATCACACACACTTTTTATGTGATAAACGTTTGCGCAAGGTGGCCTAACGTAAACAGTTTTCAAGAGAAAGTCGTGTGTGCAGTGGAGATTGATTGCACACGTAGTGGATCCTAGAAACGTTTCTGATCTCCACGTATATTGTAGACGTTTCGCTTTCGCAAACCGTGTGCAGTGTAATCCCTATTTAATCCATAATTAATCCCTAATTTAAAAATCACATGTTATGAATTTGAAAGTAGGCAATCACTTATTTCATATCCAACCATGTTTATTACAAATATAGCTTGAACCACGAATCCATAATTCAATGCACAGGTACATATACTGAAGGACTACAGAAGCACCAAGTAAAGAATGATGAACCATAGTTGTACTAAAGACTGTAAAGAGAGAGGCGAAAGACATTCTGGTTGCTGGAGAAGGTGAAGCGGAATGCCCATATTGTACCCTCCTCCATGCGTAAGGCGCGCATGACTCTAGGCCAACCCCTTGCGATGGCTGCCCGTCCATCCTTCACTGTCTTCATTAGGACTTCTCGATGCTCATTGTAGTATGGATGGAATACTTTAACCTTCATTGCGTGTCCACCAATCATGTACTTTGTGAGGTAATCTTGAGTGAACTGCTTCGGGAACCACTGGGAACGAAAAAGATTCAGACATTGTTGTCTAACAACTCATTATGGGCAGTAAAAACAGAAGGCTACAGAGTTTGTAGTTACCATCCTACAACTCACTGTTGTGTTGGATAGAGCATAAACAAATAATTTGCTTGCCACCATTCGTATCTTTTTGCTAATAATCCTTATCAGTTTCCTTACCTGATGCTTGTTCATCAATATCTCATTGCCCCATACGCAAAAAGGGTCGATGCATGGATCCTTGCCAAGGGTATATGTACCTACAAGAAACAAGTCAATATTAGAAGCTAACTAGTGTCCAGGCCTGGATCTATATGCACTACATTATGGAATGACGGGGGAGTACAGGCCGAGGGATGAAGCTAACCTCGGCAGAAAATGGTGGCCACTCCTGTTGTTGTCCTGCATAAGTAGTGGAAAGGCATGATAAGTACAACAATCTTAACATCAAACAAATATAGCAAAGGTAAACAACATCATCTCCAAATGATAGCTTGAATGTGTTGGTTTCAGCATGCTGTTAAAGCAGATATAAAATGGAAGGCAATGTTACCGACAGCAGGCTTAACAACCATCAAATATTGCAATTCAAACTGGTAACTACACCAGGAATAACTGGAACCAAATATAGCCGTTCAAACTGGTATTGATGTAGTCGAGCGGCACAATTCCGACTTGCACATAATGAACCACACATTGTGAATGACTGAAATAAACAAGGCATAAATGACCAGTATAACAACCAAATATAGCCATCGAAAACTGGACAGAGTCTCACTGCAACAACCTAACAAGCAAATACAGATAAGTAGGGCATATGCTTGAAAACTGGACAAATGCTCACTGCAGCCAACCTAACAAGCAGATAAAAGATAAACAAGGCATCTGCTTGATAACTGGAGAAATGCTAAAAAAAGCAACCTAACAACCAAATACAGATAAACAAGGCATCTGCTTGATAACTGGACAAATGCTAAAAAAGCAACCTATCAACCAAATACAGATAAACAAGGCATCTGCTTGATAACTGGACAAATACTCACTGCAACCAAACTAAGAACCAAATACAGATAAACAAGGCATCTGCATAACTGAAAAAATGCTCACTCCAACCAACCTAACAACCAAATACAGATAAACAAGGCATCTACTCACTATAAACAACCAAATATAGCCATTCGTGAAACTAAAGTGGACAATTCATACTTAAACATCACATAGACCTATTGAACAATACATTTTTGCATAACTGAAATAATTAAACACGGCACAGTTAAAGCACCGCACGGCAAATGCTACTACAACAAAGGGTACAGTTGGCAAGCTAGAAAAGGTAATATTTGCTGATAGAATGTTGCCTCACATTTCATGGACGGGATCTTCCAGTTGGAAGAGCACACCCATGGTGCGCTCTCTGATGTCACAGATGGGCTGTTTCACCTTGGAAGAACCTTCGTGGGTGCCCTCCTCGTGGTCGTGGTCGATGAGATCTGACTTGGCAATTGAGGATCCCAAGCCGCCGCCATAGAACGTGTCCTTCAGAAATGACAAAATGGGCTCGATGGCGTATAAAGCTCGCAAATCCTTGACCGCTTGGCGGAGGAGATCAGCGGCAGGGTCGAAGAGATCGACGGCGTTGAACCAGAGGGGTTGGGGATGGACCACTTAACCTGTGACATGGCCGCGTGAAGCCGTCGGTGTGGACGAGCTTGATGTCGTAGCCAGCTTTCCCGAGATACAGTAATACGCTAGCCCGCTGACATGAAGCCTTCGGCATGGCAACGTAGTCAACGTCTTCGTGGCTTCGACCGACGTGTTGCTCCGGGATCGACAGGTCGGGGCGAACGGCGGCCACCTCGCCAACGTCGCCAGAGAGGCCGATGATAAACTCTCTTCTTGGGCTGAACGCTCGTCGGGCTCCCCGGGATACGTGTCGAGCTAGGCTGCGACATTCTGGAGCAGGGGATGTGGATCTGGCAAGAGGACACCGCAGAGCTCATCTAAAAACTCAGGGGAGAAGCAATGATATGGAATCGCTGATAACCTGAAGCTAACTTATTATCTAAGCTAGAGAGGAACGGGTTGGCGGCGGCACCGTGAGATAAGTTCGAAGGGGAGGGCGGGTGGGACTGGGAGGAGGTGTTGAGATACGCAGCGGCTACTGACTCAACTTCTATCAGTGGTGGAGATGGTGGTGACGAGGGAGGGTGACGGTCAATGCCTCGGCGCCTGTAAATTGAATGGGGCGGGAGTGCCCAAGATCGCACGGTCCAATAAACAATATGCGTGTATGATAATAAGGAAAAGTGCGGAATCCGCCGATTTTTGCAACGCTCAAGGCGGGTAGTTTGTTTTTATATTTCTAGCTAGCTGGTCTATCGCACATGGTTCGTCCTAATTTCCAAATAAACTTACCCGCCTTTAGCTTGCATAGGTGGTGGTTTTACAGTACTTGCATCGCACACGGTTAAGCCAGTACCTCCACCCTTTGCTCGCTTGCGCGGTGGTGATTTCAGCGCACTTGCATCACACGTTGAGCCAGTACCTCCACCTTAATTTGCTCGCGCTTGCGCGGTCGTGGTGATTCACATCGCACTTGTATCACACACGGTTTAGATATTATACCCCGTGTCCGTTGAGGATCATCAGAGTCTTTGCAGCAAAATATAACGTTAGAGGGTCAAAAGACAGCCACACCAGCATGTGGCCCAAATATATATGAGTGAAAAGGGTGGTATGTGATGTTCAAAATTCCAATGCACAACTTTGACCCGCCCACGGTTGGGCGCGTCATTGAAGATCGATGAGAGGGGCCAGAAGTCAAGAACCACCTGGAAGTGGCCAAATATATGTACGAATATTGGGGATGTTTAAAACTTTAAATACACAATGCATAACTTTGGTGGCACCTGCCTCGCAAACCCGAAAGCACCCTAACAACCACCTAGCTAGGATATATATAATGACATAATGTCGTACCTAGCTAGGATGCTTGGCCCACCACCTCCCACTTCGTGTCAGCGAGATGCACGTAATGATCGATACTTTGCAACATGCATGTACGCTGCCTACCTGTGATGCCCCCGATTCAATCGTACACTAATCATACACGCAAACGTGTACGATCAAGATCAGGGACTCACGGAAGATATCACAACACAACTCTACAAATAAAATAAGTCATACAAGCATCATATTACAAGCCAGGGGCCTCGAGGGCTCGAATACAAGAGCTCGATCATAGACAGTCAGCGGAAGCAACAATATCTGAGTACAGACATAAGTAAACAAGTTTGCCTTAAGAAGGCTAGCACAAACTGGGATACATCGAAAGAGGGCCTCCTGCCTGGGATCCTCCTAAACTACTCCTGGTCGTCGTCAGCGGGCTGCACGTAGTAGTAGGCACCTCCAGTGTAGTAGGAGTCGTCGTCGAGGTGGCGTCTGGCTCCTGGGCTCCATCGTCTGGTCGCAGCAATCGGTATAGAAGGGGAAAAGGGGGAGCAAAGCAACCGTGAGTACTCATCCAAAGTACTCGCAAGCAAGGAGCTACACTACATATGTATGCATTGGTATCAAATGGAATAAGGGTATCATATGTGGACTGAACTGCAGAATGCCGAATAAGAGGGGGATAGCTATCCTTCGAAGACTATCTGGCCACCTCCATCTTGCAACATGTAGAAGAGAGTAGATGGTAAGTTCACCAAGTAGCATCGCATAGCATAATCCTAACCGATGATCCTCCCCTCGTCGCCTTGTGAGAGAGCGATCACCGGTTGTATCTGGCACTTGGAAGGGTGTGTTTTATTAAGTATCCGGTTCTAGTTGTCATAAGGTCAAGGTACAACTCCAAGTCGTCCTGTTACCGAAGATCACGGCTATTCGAATAGATTAACTTCCCTGCAGGGGTGCACCACATTTCCCAACACGCTCGATCCCATTTGGCCGGACACACTTTCCTGGGTCATGCCCGGCCTCGGAAGATCAACACGTCGCAGCCCTACCTAGGCACAACAGAGAGGTCAGCACGCCGGTCTAAATCCTATGGCGCAGGGGTCTGGGCCCATCGCCCATTGCACACCTGCACGTTGCGAGGGCGGCCGGAAGCAGACCTAGCCTAGCAGGCGTTCCAGTCCAAACGCGCGCGCCGCTCAGTCGCTGACGTCACGAAGGCTTCGGCTGATACCACGACGTCGAGTGCCCATAACTGTCCCCGCGTAGATGGTTAGTGCGTATAGGCCAGTGGCCAGACTCAGATCAAATACCAAGATCTCGTTAAACGTGTTATCTTGAAATAACCACGAACGCCGACCAGGGCCAGGCCCACCTCTCTCCTAGGTGGTCTCAACCTGCCCTGTCGCTTCGCCACAAAGTAACAGTCGGGGGCCGTCAGGGAACCCAGGCCCACCTCTACCGGGATGGAGCCACCTGTCCTTTCAGCCCCCTCATCAGAATCACTTGCGGGTACTCAACGAGCTGACCCGACTTTAGTCACCACATGTGTCATGTATATAAAGTATATAGTATATACCCGTGATCACCTCCCGAAGTGATCACGGCCCAGTAGTATAGCATGGCAGACGGACAAGAGTGTAGGGCCACTGATGATAAACTAGCATCCTATACTAAGCATTAGGATTGCAGGTAAAGGTAACAACAGTAGTAGCAAGGACAGGCTATGCATCAGTATAGGATTAACGGAAAGCAGTAACATGCTACACTACTCTAATGCAAGAAGTAGAGAGAAGAGTAGGCGATATCTGGTGATCAAAGGGGGGGCTTGCCTTGTTGCTCTGGCAAGAAGGGTCGTCAACACCGTAGTCGACAACAGGGGTACCGGCAGCGGTCTCGGGGTCTACCGGAAAGAAGTAACGGAGGGGAACACAATAAATAACAGTGCAATCAAAGCACCACAAGGCATAACATGACAATATGCGGTGCTAGGGGTGCCCTAACGCGGTATGAGGTGGTACCGGCAAAGGGGGGAAACATCCGGGAAAATATCCCCGGGGTTTCGCATTTTCGGACAGATGAATTGGAGGGGGAAAGTTGCATGTTCGCTATGCTAGGGATGCGTGGCGGACGAACGGGCTGCGTATTCGGATTCGTCTCGTCGTTCTGAGAAACTTTCATGTATAAAGTATTTTCATCCGAGTTACGGTTTATTTTATATTAATTTTCAAAGTTTTAAACATTTTCTGAAATTTCTGGATTTAATATTAATTCGAAAATACACCTAAAATACTAGATGCACCGGTCCAGTGAACCCAGCAGTGCGTTAGAGGCTGACTGTGGGTGTAGGGGTGTGCTGAGTCAACAGGGTGAACATTCAACATTTCCTGGGTTGACTGGTCAAAACTGGATAGTGGGGCTCATGTGTCATAGGGCCATTTTTGACAGATTGTTTAATTAGCCCAATTAGTGGTGGGGCCATAAGTCATACACTAATTAGTATCTAAGGTTGCTACTAATACCGGTTTGAGGTTAGGGCGACGCTACGCGTCCGCCGGCGGAAATTCAAAAGTATCCGCCACCTTTCTGACCATTGGATTGATACATTAATTACTGTCCGATCTACCAATGTAATGTAAGCAACCACCCTTTGCAACAAGAGTGGTGTTTCTGCAACAGCCTGCTTGTTGCAATTACTCGAGCCTGCATTTTTTTATTTTTTGCAACAGATATTTTTTTAGAAGATCCACCGCCTCATGAGCCGTTCGATTGTGTGATACAAGTCGTTCAATTATCTTGTCTAATTTCCCGCAACGATGCTCTTGTTGCAAGATCTGCTCTACGCTGATTTCCTGCAACAAGACCTTTGTTGCGAAACCTCATCTTCTATAATTTCCTGCAACAAGACCCATATTGCAAAACCTCTTCTTCTCTAATTTTCTGCAACAAGGTCTTTGCAAAAAATGCAATAACGTCTTTCGCCGCGTCTAATTTTCTGCAACATCTTCCGCCGGGTCTAATTTTCTGCAACAAGATCTTGTTGTAAAATTTGCAACAACAACTTCTGTCGCGTCTAATTTTCTGCAACAAGACCCTTGTTGCAGAAATTGCAACAAGACCTCCTCCACGTCTAATTTTCTACAGCAAGACCTTTGTTGCAAAAATTGCAACAAATTTGTTGTTGCATATGAGCTCGAGGAGGCGAGAGCCATGGACGCCGGCACTCCTCCAGGACGGCGGCGACATCGAACGGCGATCGACGGCAGATGCAGCTCCAGAGGCGGGCGGTCTGGTCCGGCGGCTTCTAGCGCAGGCGTAGCCGGCAGGCAACACCATGGTGGCCGGCTTCCAGCATCTACGGACTAGCCATGGGTTGCTGCACCAGTCACCGGCCATGGAGCGCTTCTCGTCATGGACGAGATCAATACTTCACTGAAGAGACGCATGGTGTGGAGGCATGCTGTGACTACAGAGCTAGATGTAGAGGATGAATGAGGGGAAAAGAGGAAACGAGTGGCTCACAGTGAAGATAAGAAGGAAAAAGATACACGGTGATGGCCACATGGGACGCGTGGCGTGCGTATGAGGCGGCGGATGGAGCGGTAGAATCCGCCGGGTGATAGTTAGCGTTTCCCTTGAGGTTAGCTCAGTAAGATTAAATCCTAATCTAATGGCCGGCCGTTTGGCAGTGGCTCAAGCCATGCCGGCTAGCACGCATGACACAAAGGCCACAGCGGCCATGGCTAGCCAAGAGTGGCTGCGTGCAGGAGTGGCACTCTGGAGTGTGCGGCAACAACAGCACTAGCAACGTAGTAGGCAACGGCAGGGAGCGAGCGGTGGCGGACAGCAGCGCATGCAGTGGCAAGCAAAACAACCCGGCGGCAAGCAGAACAGCCCGGCGACAAGCAACAGAGCAAAATAGCGGCAGCTAGCGCATGAGAGTAGCAGCAATGGCACGCAGCAGTGAAGAGCAGCAGCAGTTCGCAAGGAGAAGAGGCAGAGCAGCGGCAGTACGCACACACGTACACGTACGCGGAAGCTCAAGCACGACGGTGACGGCGGCCTACGACATACAAATCGAAGGGGAAAAAAGGGGGATCCGAGGGAGGAGCTCACGTTGAGTCCGTTGGCGTGCTCGGGAGGACCGGGGTGGACCGGAGCGACGGCATCGACGGTGAGGCCGCGGTGGCCGTGATGGAGAAAACTGATGAGGGCGGCGTCGACGTGGTTCCCCGAGCTCGATGCGGTGAAGTAGTCGAAGGAGAAGAACATGACGGAGCTCCTGGACAGCACAGGACGGAGGACGGTGCCCGGTGGACACGCCTGCGATGAGGCCATGGTGACGACGGCGTCCGGCGAGCGTAGGGGAGAAGGAAAGCAGCGCGGGGGGAAGGGGAAAATGGTGCTAGGGTTCCAAAGAGGTGCAGGGACGACTTTAAACACGCGGGGAGGCGTCGGATGCTCGACACGCGGCCATCCGAGCCATGGACGAGCGCTGCTCGTCCAGCACGCCCCCTGTGAACAGATATAGGAGAAGGTGCACGGGTGGGCTGGGCCTTATACTGTAGAATTAAAGCCTAAGTGCACAGTAGGTTCTACCTCTTTTAACTTTCCTTTTTCTGTTTTGATTTCCCTCATAGTTTGCCTTCCTTTTGGGCACTAAATGAATTTAGTAAAATGGATAACTTGCCAAAATAATTATTACGCAATATTCTGCACTGCCTCAAAAAGTTCAAAGATTAATTGATCTCATTTGAGTTTTGTTTAAATAGAAACGATTTATTTTGGGGCTGTTTGGACCAGTTTAAAATATTTAAGGGCATTTTAATAACTCAAATAATGTTGGATTATACATAAGAATTAGTTAGTGAATTTTTGCAACCCAACGAAAATTTTTGTTCTACCGCTTGACGAAATAATAATTTGACTTTATTTTAATTTGAGTTTGAATTCGGTTTGGATCAAAGTGAGGTTTAGAAAATTAAATGTGATGACATGGCACTATTAGGGTGTGTGGTTACTATAGGTTAACTACCGGGTGTTACAAATCTCCTCCACTACAAGAAATCTCGTCCCGAGATTTAAGAGGTAGAGTAGGGGGTAAATTTTGGTTACAAATTTCTATTAGTCTTTCTCGGTCTTGGTTGCTCTTCTTGAAGAGGTCAGTCCATTGCATTGGTGTCTTCATTTCTCTGCGTAAGGGTGTCGTGACGAAGTTGTCATCCTTCCTTTGGGAACTCCATCGTACTTACGAAAGGACAAGGGGTAACTTCGGAATAACGGACCTCTGCAAGGTTGCTTATCTGGTAGATAACTCAGGGCAGGTAGTAGAAAGAATCTGCCGAATTGAAACTTTAAGAAAAACCATTGAGAGCAAAGTAAGAAGGTACAATAAGAAGTTTTAAGCGGGCAGGCAATCGTTCGATGCCTGAAACAAAGTGTGAAATGGGTTCAGAGCAGCAGAAATAATATTTCTTCCGATACCAGAATAGAACTCTATGAGGGTGGCTCATGAATTATATACGAAGACAAGCGTGAGGAATACCTTTGGAATCAGGGGTGTACAGGAGAGTCAGGTTTCGATCCTGTAGAACTAAGGGTTATGGGCCCACCATGTGGGTTAAAAGTAGGAGGACCGGTGACATTTTGCATGGTCATGATAGCAAGGCAAGTCAGAGGATAGCCTGTCAGTTATGTCGGCAACAACATCGGTACCAAGGGCGAGGGACGAAGAGAACCATTTTCCTGCTCGTTGAACGAAGTGGACCAATAGGCAAAGTTCTCGTCCATCGGTGGCTACCGGAATGTCATCAACAATAGTATCAGGGTCTTACTGACAGGGTGGTACAACGAGGTGCTTACCTAAGCAGGGAATTATCACTGCTCAGCTAAGTCAGATTACAAGAAAGGTTAAACAACACAATGGAAGGAAAATGTGTTTAAACACATATTTCAGGGGTATATCCTGCTCAATGACAAGCAGAGCATGATATCCAGGACAGGATATAATGTAGAAAACCCTTTAGGTAAGGGGAGAGAAATTTCATTACATTACCCATACAGCAGTGTCTGGATAATTGAGCAAGAAACAACTAGCATTGGGCTTCAAATGTTCTTCTTGAAAATCGGAGTACCACAGACATGCTTCGAGATAGCATTGACATGGTCTTCAAGCAAAGGTCGGACTTCAGATACACGAAGGATCCATCAGGATAAACCTATTAATAAGTCTTACAATTTCCTCATGGAAGAATGGCTAACCTTGCTAAAAAGGAAACTATAACAATAGGCCCTCCGGGCAGGTGTGTTAGGATGACAACACCTTATTGGGTTAAAGACGAATGTTTTAATTCTTGGGAATATGTTCCAACCATCGTATCTGACCGAGATTCAGGTTCGATTGGTGTCAGGATACCCCAGACTCAGGATGCCTGAGAAGAAAAGGTGCAACTTAAATTGACGAGATGACAATGTAAGATTCTCAGGAAATGAACTATGGAAGTGAGTTCTGAAACAAGAGTTCATCATTAAGCCAAGAAGAGGAGCAGGAGGTGGCTGATGAACTTAGCGACAATTCATTGAGATTTCCAAAAGATGGATCTCCACAATTAGGTGAACAAGGAGATAACATTTGTCAGATCAAGTAATATAATGATGTATGCTCGAGGAAAGCATACACAACTGATAATTGGTTGAAAAGTGCACCCGAGATATGGGCTTAGGTAGCACGATCACTGTTAAAATGGCGATTCAATAATCAATGGTCTAAGAATGAAATGTCGACCACTAACTTCCAAGCAATAGGTTAGCTAGAAGTATAGAATCCAAGCAACATCGTTCACTTGTTGGTATCCCGGTTAGAATCAACATGGGACCAAGAAAAATGGTGTTTGTGAGAAGTATCACTATACCAAGAATTTTTAAGAGGTGGAGTAATCCTCACGACATTCTTGTCATAAAAGATGGTAATACTCCAAGCTAAAGAAGAACAAATGTTGGATAGCAAGGAACTCATGGTATAACCCAGAATACGAACAAGTTTGTGTTCGAGGGAAGGCAGTAAAGTGGTAAATGATAACACAAATCATCGAGGGCATGGATGGTATTTCTCATAATGAATTCAATTGATATCCTGGAAGAGCTCGGTAGGCTGATGATGATCCGACACATTTGTCGAGAGATTTCATGAAGATGTAATCGATCGGTGATGACATCAAGTCAAAGGAATGATGAAGCGGAAGGTTATTGGAACCATGGGTAGGACACAAACTCGAATTCAAGTTTGCTGTTCAAGGAGAAATGATATGACGAGGAAGATCGATGTAAGATTAGCTCACTGTCGACATTTGTGCTCCGGGAAGAAGGACCAGGTAGCATAGTTAAAATTGAGCACAAAATGATATAGCCGATTAGGCTAGGAATGAATTGAAGGAATATTAAACTCATAAGCATTGAAAATTACTTAGACTTATTGAATCGGAGTGCGGAATCGATTCACTTATCGGTGTTCTCGAGTGACTAATAACTCAGAACCCGGGGGAAACCTGAAGTCGGTGAGAAGCAATACTAGATGAAGACTCATAGGAAGCAACACAGTTCTTTGACACTCTTGAGATACCGGAGGGCAAAACTCGAAGGTAGATCGACATAGGGGTTGTGGAGATGTATTGATCCGCGGAAGACAAGTGTTTTCACTTGCCTGAGAAATGGGATCAAGTAGAAAATATGGTCGGAACCACGATTGCAAAGGATCAATTCACAGATACCAGATGATATTATATCAAGGCAATAGTTATTATTACAAGAAGCTTCCATGATAGGATCTACATCGTGTCCATGGGCATGAACACAAGTTCAAGGCCGACTCCCACTTCTTCAATGTATAACCCTTCATTCACTTCTCGCCTTCGACGAAGTTGTAGTGTTGAAGTTTTATCTGACATAACAACAATAGAGTATGACCCGTAGTAGTTTCCGGGTTCACACAAATTAGAAAAGGCATAGGTTCAACCCGTCAGGGTATCATGGAAACATATACCGCAAGCTTCAATAGTAAATCCAGCTCAAAAATAGAGCATGATTGAGAAAACAGAGGATACAATTTACCAAAGGCTTTATATATCCGTGGAAGGGCTCACAAGGTTATTTGAATATGAAGGACACTGTCGGATAATAATCCAACAAGATGTCTGGTGGTCTACAACGGAGCTAATGTGAGTATCGGTACTCTATCAAAGGAAGAAGGAATGCAAGTGCATCGGATTATAGAAACAACTGACTAACTCAAGGCTCAAATGCAAAGGAATTATGAATTCCAAGACAAGGGATCAGAAGCAATGCTCTAATTAGGGATGGATAAGTTGAATAGCCTTAGAGGTACAATCGATGGCAATTTGATTGGTCGAGATCCAGCTCATGTTTAAAATGACATCTGAGCCGGAAGGACGAAATGAAGGATCTGATTAAGGATTGCGAGCATTCGCAACATATTGATTCAATAGATTCAAACTGATAATGACTAAGGATGCCAATAAGATTACCGGACTTATGAGGTTAATCATAATGCAAGCAAGCAAGAATTTCAAGAGCAATAGGCTGTTGAGGATTTTCGGGGATCGAATGTTATTTCGAAGACTTTTGTGAAATACATGAATCAACTAGGGATGAGCGGATACTCGATAAGTGCGAGGAATTATCCGTATGGGTATTTCTGCGGCAAGGAACTACAAGGCAGTGGTACAAGGTATTCTTAAGAGTAGGAGAGCAATTTGATGCATCTTGTAATAACAAGAGAAACTCAGAGTAATAGTATGAACAACAAGTGTATGTCGTTATCCATATGGATATATCATTAATAGGGAATTGAAAAGGCAGAGGGCACAAGGGTATAGGGAATGATCGAAGAGTATCTTCAAAATCTACTAGTGCAGTAGGCGATCATCTGTGATAAGGGGCTGCTCTCCGGGAGAAGTAGTTACGAGAACATAGAGTCAAATTTAGTAAAATCATTTAACCCGAATAGAAGAGAGATGAGAGTCCGAGAGTAAGGATTGAGGCGTAAAAGATCCTAATACCACCCAATGGCAACGTGGGCCCATGGGCCGCACAGCCATGTTAGTAAAAGTTTTTCATTAACTAGACTCGACTTCGGCCAAGGAGTGTGGAAGGGGGATTCCTACAGGCAGTTGGCTCTGATACCAACTTGTGACGCCCCCGATTCAATCGTACACTAATTATACACGCAAACGTGTACGATCAAGATCAGGGACTCACGGGAAGATATCACAACACAACTCTACAAATAAAAATAAGTCATACAAGCATCATATTACAAGCCAGGGGCCTCGAGGGCTCGAATACAAGAGCTCGATCATAGACGAGTCAGCGGAAGCAACAATATCTGAGTACAGACATAAGTTAAACAAGTTTGCCTTAAGAAGGCTAGCACAAACTTGGATACAGATCGAAAGAGGCGCGGGCCTCCTGCCTGGGATCCTCCTAAGTTACTCCTGGTCGTCGTCGGTGGGCTGCACGTAGTAGTAGGCACCTCCAGTGTAGTAGGAGTCATCATCGACGGTGGCGTCTGGCTCCTGGACTCCATCGTCTGGTCGCAGCAATCGGGTATAGGAAGGGGGAAAAGGGGGAGCAAAGCAACCGTGAGTACTCATCCAAAGTACTCGCAATCAAGGAGCTACACTACATATGTATGCATTGGTATCAAATGGAATAAGGGTATCATATGTGGACTGAATTGCCGAATGCCGGAATAAGAGGGGGATAGCTAGTCCTATCGAAGACTATGCTTCTGGCCACCTCCATCTTGCAGCATGTAGAAGAGAGTAGATGGTATGTTCAGCAAGTAGCATCGTGTAGCATAATCCTAACCGGTGATCCTCCCATCGTCTCCCTGTGAGAGAGCGATCACCGGTTGTATCTGGCACTTGGAAGGGTGTTTTTTATTAAGTATCCCGTTCTAGTTGTCATAAGGTCAAGGTACAACTCCAAGTCGTCCTATTACCGAAGATCACGGCTATTCGAATAGATTAACTTCCCTGCAGGGGTGCACCACATTTCCCAACACGCTCGATTCCCTTTGTCCGGACACACTTTCCTGGGTCATGCCTGGCCTCGGAAGATCAACATGTCGCAGCCCTACCTAGGCACAACAGAGAGGTCGGCACGCCGGTCTAAATCCTATGGCGCAGGGGTCTGGGCCCATTGCCCATTGCACACCTGCACGTTGCGAGGGCGGCCGGAAGTAGACCTATCCTAGCAGGCGTTCCAGTCCAATCCGGTGCGCGCCGCTCGGTCGCTGACGTCACGAAGGCTTCGGCTGATACCACGACGTCGAGTGCCCATAACTGTCCCCGTGTAGATGGTTAATGCGTATAGGCCAGTGGCCAGACTCAGATCAAATACCAAGATCTCGTTAAACGTGTTATCTTGAAATAACCGCGAACGCCGACCAGGGCCAGGCCCACCTTTCTCCTAGGTGGTCTCAACCTGCCTTGTTGCTCTGCCACAAAGTAACAGTCGGGGGCCGTCAGGAACCCAGGCCCACCTCTACCGGGATGGAGCCACCTGTCCTTTCAGCCCCCTCATCAGAATCACTTGCGGGTACTCAACGAGCTGACCCGACTTTAGTCACCACCTGTGTCATGTATATAAAGTATATAGTATATACCCGTGATCACCTCCCGAAGTGATCACGGCCCAGTAGTATAGCATGGCAGACGGATAAGAGTGTTGGGCCCCTGATGATAAACTAGCATCCTATACTAAGCATTATGATTGCAGGTAAAGGTAACAACAGTAGTAGCAAGGACAGGCTATGCATCAGGATAGGATTAACGGAAAGCAGTAACATGCTACACTCTCTAATGCAAGAAGTAGAGAGAAGAGTAGGCGATATCTGGTGATCAAAGGGGGGGCTTGCCTTGTTGCTCTGGCAAGAAGGGTCGTCAACACCGTAGTCGACAACAGGGGTACCGGCAGCGGTCTCGGGGTCTACCGGAAAGAAGTAACGGAGGGGAACACAATAAATAACAGTGCAATCAAAGCATCACAAGGCATAACATGACAGTATGTGGTGCTAGGGGTACCCTAACGTGGTATGAGGTGGTACCGGCAAAGGGGGGAAACATCCGGGAAAATATCCCCGGGGTTTCGCATTTTCAGACAAATGAATTGGAGGGGGAAAGTTGCATGTTCGCTATGCTAGGGATGCGTGGCGGACGAACGGGCTGCGTATTCGGATTCGTCTCGTCGTTGTAAGAAACTTTCATGTATAAATTATTTTCATCCGAGTTACGGTTTATTTTATATTAATTTTCAAATTTTAAACATTTTCTGAAATTTCTAGATTTAATATTAATTCGAAAATACACCTAAAATACTAGATGCACCCAGTCCAATGAACCCAGCAGTGCGTTAGAGGCTGACAGTGGGGGTAGGGGTGTGCTGAGTCAACAAGGTGAACATTCAACATTTCCTGGGTTGACTGGTCAAAACTGGACAGTGGGCTCATGTGTCATAGGGCCATTTGTTTGACAGATTGTTTAATTAGCCCAATTAGTGGTGGGGGCCATAAGTCATACACCTATTAGTATCTAAGGTTAGTACTAATACCGGTTTGAGGTTAGCTAAGTAAGATTAAATCCTAATCTAATGGCCGGCCGTTTGGCACTGGCTCAAGCCATGCCGGCTAGCACGCATGACACAAAGGCCACGGCGGCCATGGCTAGCCAAGAGTGGCTGCGTGTAGGAGTGGCACTCTGGAGTGTGCGGCAACAGCAACACTAGCAGCGTAGTAGGCAACGGCAGGGAGCGAGCGGCGGCGGACAGCAGCGCAGGCAGTGGCAAGCAGAACAGCCCGGCGGCAAGCAGAACAGCCCGGCGGCAAGCAGCAGAGCAAAATAGCGGCAGCTAGCGCATGAGAGTAGCAGCAATGGCACGCAGCAGTGAAGAGCAGCAGCAGTTCGCAAGGAGAAGAGCAGAGCAACGGCAGTACGCACACACGTACATGTACGCGGAAGCTCAGGCACGACGGTGACGGCGGCCTACGGCGTACAAATCGAAGGGGAAAAAGGGGGGATCTGAGGGAGGAGCTCATGTTGAGTCCGTTGGCGTGCTCGGGAGGACCGGGGTGGACCAGAGCGACGGCATCGACGGCGAGGCCACGGTGGCCATGATGGAGAAAACTGATGAGGGCGGCGTGGACGTGGTTCCCCGAGCTCGATCCGGTGAAGTAGACGAAGGAGAAGAACGTGACGGAGCTCCTGGACAGCACAGGACGGAGGATGGTGGCTGGTGGACACGCCTGCGACAGGGCCATGGCAACGACGGTGTCCGGCGAGCGTAGGGGAGAAGGAATGCGGCACGGGGGGAAGGGGGAAATGGTGCTAGGGTTCCAGAGAGGTGCAGGGACGACCTTAAACACGCGGGGAGGCGTCGGATGCTCGACACGCTGCCATCCGAGCCATGGACGAGCGCTGCTCGTCCAGAACGCCCCCTGTGAACAGAGATAGGAGAAGGTGCACGGGTGGGCTAGGCCTTATACTGTAGAATTAAAGCCTAAGTGCACAGTAGGTTCTACCTCTTTTAACTTTTCTTTTTCTGTTTTGATTTCCCTCACAGTTTGCCTTCCTTTTGGGCACTAAATGAATTTAGTAAAATGTATAACTTGCCAAAATATTTATTACGCAATATTCTGCACTGCCTCAAAAAGTTCAAAGATTAATTGATCTCATTTGAGTTTTGTTTAAATAGAAACGATTTATTTTGGGGCTGTTTGGACCAGTTTAAAATATTTAAGGGCATTTTAATAACTCAAATAATGTTGGATTATACATAAGAATTAGTTAGTGAATTTTTGCAACCCAGCGAACATTTTTGTTCTACCGCTTGACGAAATAATAGTTTGACTTTATTTTAACTTGAGTTTGAATTTGGTTTTGATCAAAGTGAGGTTTAGAAAATTAAATGCGATGACATGGCACTATTAGGGTGTGTGGTTACTATAGGTTCGCTACCGGGGTGTTACACTACCTTAAGATGGACCAATGAATCTTTCGTTTGGTCAAATGACAGTTGTTGTTGTCGATAAAACCGCTTGGGCCAATAGATTGAACCATCATAAACATCGCACGAGAGGGACCACAAAACCAGCACCTCTTTCATGTGGCCCAAAATGATGTACGTTGGGAACGGGTGATGTGTGTTTTCAATATAGAATAATGTACAATTTAGATGTGGTGCCTACCTCTCGATACAGACAACAACCATGAATGCAAGGTAGTTAAGGACGAGATACATACGCTGGGTTTGATGTAGGTCGAACCCAGCAATCCGAGCATCTGGGAGGGAATCCTGACAACGCATGAGCTCGAGTTTTGGTTGACCGACATTTGATGGTGACCGACCCTAACTTGAACTAGGAGGAATCCATTCATGGCAAACACATACCCCTCATTATCGGTCAAAGGGATGCTATATATACACTCGGGGAGCCCACATATATCCGTGTCGTCACAAAAAACCGCACAAGGGAGACGTGGTTGATCAGATGACCCCATATACACTGTATGTGGCCCGAAAATATGTATGGGTACGATGGTGTATGATGTGTTTAAATCCCAAATGCACAACTTCGATGGGCCACGCCAAGTACATTAAAAACCGAACACCGTACCCGACTCCAAGCCTGGTTCAATACCTATGATGTCAGTTTTCCAACTTCGAGGCGGCAGCGGGAGGGGGGGGTCATCCCATGCATGCGCTCAAACTTTATTTTTTCTAGCATGGGACACATCTATATACATCTATACATCTATACATCTATACACATATATAGTGTGCGAATAACTATGAAAGTTGCTCGTTGGATGAAGCCAATCCGACGGTACAGAGATGGCAAATCCGAGCACTACTGGTCGTTGGATATCATCTACATTCCACCAGATTCTGCCACATGTACAATCTAGAAGACTCCATGGTTGAACTTAAGCATAATGCACAAACCTCTAAACACAGGCACTTCTCCTTTGTTCTCTAGAATCTTCCATATCTTAATTGCCCAGACCTTTTTTTCTAAATGAATTGTCACTATTTGTTTTTACCTTTACAATGCACAATTCCAGGAATCTTAAAATAGTTTTTTTACAAAACTAATTGATTTTGCATGAGATGAATTATAAGAATTAAACAAACATCTACATCATGCATATCTGGGAGAAGAGGCGGGAAACCGATGAGAGGAGTGGCGAGAAACGGTAGCCTGTTTTGAGTGAAAACCTAGTAGAGAAGGAAGCGTGAGCTACACGACGCATGCGCAAAGTGCTTACCCATGTACTGCATGTGCTATCGAAAGGGCTCAGGGTTGTTGTTCGATCTGGGAGCATCCAACAATGCACACATACGATCCGTTGGGTTTGGGTTCTGGCCAGTCAGAACGCATGACTTAGATCGCGCGCGCAGGGGGGGGGGGGGATATTATACGGAAACCAACATTCGGTGGAAACCGGTGAAAACCACGAGAAAAAGATGTTTTGAAGTTTCAAAAAAATTTCAAAAAAATGCGGGATGTTAAGACGATGATGTTTTATTGGCACACACAATTTCAAGTTGAAACACATTATGAGATGTGAGCTATGAAAAAGACAAAATCAGTGTTGAATAGTGCCGAATAGTAATGTCACTATTCAGGGCAGAATTTGTCTTTTTCATAGCTCACATCTCGTAATGTTTTTTAGCTTGAAATTTTGTGTCGCGGTAAAACATCACCTTCTTAACATCCCACATTTTTTTCTTCAGATTTTTATGAAACTTTAAAATATGATTTCCACGAAATTTTCATTGAATATCGGCTTTCGTGAGTGAACCGTGTGCTATTTGAAAACATTTCGTGAGAAGAATCTCGGTTTTTAAATCCCCGTAAATCCAAAACTAAGCTGAAAATCATGAAACCTGCCATGGTGTCACGACATCGCACTTATATGTCGAGGATTTTTTCGTGCATTGTGGCGCAACTTTTATTACAAGCCTCTTACAAACCGGAGCTTCTCTCAAAGAAGCCTCGTGGTTCCGATAGGGAAATGTGTCTCCCTTGTGGGCGAAACGAAATCACTGCCTCTTTTCACCTTGTATTTTCTTCTATGGGCAACATGGAACGACAGGATATCCGTGCTAAAATTTAAACTTATTCAGGGTTCGTTTGGCCTTTTTATACACTAATTGAGTTTCCTAGGCATTTAATGTCCATAATTCAAATCTGAACTACAAATACATGCTCTAGTTCACCAAAATGGCTAGAAAAATTATACATGTTTCCTTGGGTGCATGTTTAGGTCCCATGCCAGGAATGGGAACGAATTACAATCATACTGGTGTCATGGATCGTACTCAAACATTTTGAATCTCGGTTTTTAAGTCCCAATAAATCCTAAACTCACCAGAAAGTCATCAAAGGTGGCATGGTGTCACGTCATGGCACATATATGTCGTGGTAAAAACATTGTCCAATTTGGGCCAAGCTTTATTACAAACCTCTTACAAAAATTGGAGCTTCTCTCAAAGAAGCCTTGTGGTTCTAATAGGGAAACGTGTTCCCCTTGTGGGTGAAACATAATCACTGCCTCTTTTTGCCTTATATTTTCTTCCACGGGCAACATGGAACCACAGGATATCCGTGCTGAAATTTAAACTTATTCAGGGGTCCTCGTCGCTGCTATTCGAGTGAGCGTCCTCGGGGGGCGGCGACTCCTCGCCGGCGCGTGGGCAGACCGGCAGCGCCATGGCAGAGATTTCAGAGAGAGAGAGGGCGAGCGAGGGGAGGATGTAGATGAGAATGCAAGCGGGATGACGTGAGCAAGGTAGTATTTATTGGCGGCCGGAATCTAGATCGACGGGGACAGTACGCATGCCGGTCGTCGGAATTTACGAGTACTGTAGTTTGAATTACACACGATTCCCGTAGCAAAATCCGTGTGTGAACATAATAGTTGACAGTTTCCAATACAGAACTGTGTCTGATTAATGATCCCCGCCACTAACCTACCAAACCTCAAGCCACGAGATAGAGTGCCAATCGTGTGAGGCCCGGTTGTCTTGCCAGATCTTTAGATTTTATTTTTTGAACACCAGATATTTACATCGTCTGATGATTATTTAACTCGCACACAAGTACACAAAAATATGATTTTTCAAACCGTTATGGTTAGGCGTTGCATGTAGATGTAGTTCAAATTTGAATTACGGTCATTAAATGGCTAGAAAATCACTTAAATTTCTTTAAAATATAAAATGACCCCTGAAATTTTCCAAATTTTCACATGACAGTTTTATTAGTGCACGCTAAACATAGAAAAAAAATTTGAAGGCCATAAGAGGAA
Organism: Triticum urartu; assembly: GCF_003073215.2. Taxonomy (NCBI): domain Eukaryota; kingdom Viridiplantae; phylum Streptophyta; class Magnoliopsida; order Poales; family Poaceae; genus Triticum; species Triticum urartu. Next base: position 329,599,031 of record NC_053025.1, read on the forward strand.
GCTATCTCCCATTCGTCATCCGGTTTGTGAGGGGTGTGTGTCCAAACTTTCGTTAAACAGTCCAATTTTTTTAACCACATCATCTTGGTGGCATGACATTAAATCAAGCAAGGTTTCATGTTTTTCTGATCATTTTTTTAATTTTTTGGAATTAAAATGCCATGGCACTCCATGCATGTGCCCATGCTGTGAGACCAATATGTTTGAAAATTCCTTCTAATTTATTGCACATGGCATTAACTCGCACACAAGTACACAAATATGATTTTTCAAACCATTATGGTTAGGCGTTGCATGTAGATGTAGTTCAAATTTGAATTACGGCCATTAAATGGCTAGAAGATCACTTAAATGTCTTTAACAGGTCAAATGACCGCTATAATTTTCCAATTTTTCACAGTACAGTTGTAGTAGTGCACGTTAAACATAGAATAAATTCCGAAGACCGTAAGAAGAAGCTATCTCCTGTTCGTCATCAAACATGCATTGTTCCCTCTCGGAACCACGAGCCCTCTAGTGAGTTGCTCCGGTTTGTGAGGGTTGTGTGTCCAAACTTTCGTCACACATGCCAATTTTTTACCACATCGTCTTGGTGGCATGACATTACGTCAAGCAAGGTTTCATGTTTTTCTGATCTTTTTTAATTTTTTGGAATTAAAATGCCCTGGCACTCCATGCATACGTATGCATGTGTCCATGTCGTGAGACCAATATGTTTGAAAATTCCTTTTAATTTACTGCACATGGAATTAACTCGCACACAAGTACACAAATATGATTTTTCAAACCGTTATGGTTTGGCGTTGCATGTAGATGTAGTTCAAATTTGAATTATGATCATTAAATGGCTAGAAAATCACTTAAATGTCTTTAAAAGGTCAAATGACCCCTAGAATTTTCCAAAATTTCACATTACAATTGTAGTAGTGCACGTTAGACATAGAAAAAAAAATTGAAGGCCGTAAGAGGAAGCTATCTCCCGTTCGTCATCAAACATGCATTGTTCCCTCTCGGAACCACGAGCCTTCTAGTGAGTTGCTCCGGTTCATGAGGTGTGTGTGTCCAAACTTTCGTCAAACATGCCAATTTTTTTACCACGTCATCTTGGTGGCATGACATTACTTCAAGCAAGGTTTAATGTGTTTCTGATTTTTTTATTTTTGGGAATTAAAATGCCATGTCACTCCATGCATACATATGCATGTGTCCATGTCATGAGACAAATATGTTTGAAAATTCCTTCTATTTACTGCACATGGAATTAACTCGCACACAAGTACACAAATATGATTTTTCAAACCGTTATGGTTAGGCGTTTCATGTAGATGTACAAATTTTAATGAAGGTCATTAAATGGCTAGAAAATCACTTAAATGTCTTTAAAAGGTCAAATGACCCCTAGAATTTTCCAAAATTTCACATTACAGTAGTAGTGCACGTTAGACGTAGAAAAAATTTGAAGGCCGTAAGAGAAGCTATCTCCCATTCGTCATCAAACATTCATTGTTCCCTCTCGGAACCACGAGCTTTCTAGTGAGTTGCCCCGGTTCGTGAGGGGTGTGTGTCCAAACTTTCGTCAAACATGCCAATCTTTTTACCACATCATCTTGGTGGCATGACATTACATCAAGCAAGGTTTCATGTGTTTCTGATTTTTTTTAATTTTTTGGAATTAAAATGCCATGTCATTCCATGCATACATATGCATGTGTCCATGTCGTATGACAAATATGTTTGAAAATTCCTTCTAATTTACTGCACATGGAATTAACTCGCACACATGTACACAAATATGATTTTTCAAACTGTTATGGTTAGGGGTTGCATGTAGATGTAGTTCAAATTTCAATTACGGTCATTAAATGGCTAGAAAATCACTTAAATGTCTTTAAAAGGTCAAATGACCCCTAGAATTTTCCAAAATTTCACATTACAACTGTAGTAGTGCACAATAGATGTAGAAAAAAAATTGAAGGCCGTAAGAGGAAGCTATCTCCCGTTCGGCATCAAACATGCATTGTTCCCTCTTGGAACCACGAGCCTTCTAGTGAGTTGATCTGGTTTTGTGAGGGGTGTGTGTCCAAACTTTCATCAAACATGCCAATTTTTTTACCACATCATCTTGGTGGCATGACATTACAACAAGCAAGGTTTCATGTGTTTCTGATATTTTTTAATTTTTTGGAATTAAAATGCCATGTCACTCCGTGCATACATATGCATGTGTCCATGTCATGAGACAAATATGTTTGAAAATTCCTTCTAATTTACTGCACGTGGAATTAACTCACACACAAGTACACAAATATGATTTTTCAAACCGTTATGGTTAGCCGTTGCATGTAGATGTAGTTCAAATTTGAATTACGGTCATTAAATGGCTAGAAAATCACTTAAATGTCTTTAAAAGGTCAAATGACCCCTAGAAATTTCCAAAATTTCACATTACAGTTGTAGTAGTGCATGTTAAACATAGAAAAAAATTGAAGGCCATAAGTGGAAGCTATCTCCCGTTCATCATCAAACATGCATTGTTCCCTCTCGGAACCACGAGCCTTCTAGTGAGTTGTCCCGGTTTGTGAGGGGTGTGTGTCCAAACTTTCCTCAAACATGCCAATTTTTTACCATATCATCTTGGTGGCATGACATACCAATGTTTCATGTGTTTCTGATATATTTTTAATTTTTTGGAATTAAAATGTCGTGTCACTCCATGCAAACATTTGCATGTGTCCATGTCGTGAGACAAATATGTTTGAAAATTCCTTCTAATTAACTGCACATGGAATTAACTCGCACACAAGTACACAAATATGATTTTCAAACCATTATGGTTAGCCGTTGCATGTAGATGTAGTTTACAGTCATTAAATGGCTAGAAAATCACTTAAATGTCTTTAAAAGGTCGAATGACCCCTAGAATTTTCCAATTTTTCACATTACAGTTGGAGAGTAGTGCATGTTAAACGTAAAAAAATTGAAGGCTGTAAGAGGAAGCTATTTCCCGTTCGTCATCAAACATGCATTGTTCCCTCTCGGAACCACGAGCCTTCTAGTGAGTTGCTCCGGTTTGTGAGGGGTGTGTGTCCAAACTTTCGTCAAACATGCCAAAAATTTTACCACATCATCTTGGTGGCATGACATTACATCAACCAAGGTTTCATGTGTTTCTGATTTTTTTTGGAATTAAAATGCCATGTCACTCCATGCTTAATTGTGTCATAGCCGTTAGGCCAATATGTTTGAAAATTCCTTCCAATTACTGCACATGGAATTAAATCGCACACAAGTACACAAAATATGAGTTTTCAAACTGTTATGGTTAGCTGTTGCATGTACATGTAGTTCAAATTTCAATTACGGTCATTAAATGGCTAGAAAATCACTTAAATGTATGAAAAGGTCAAATGACCCAAATTTTCGAAAATTTGACATGACATTTGTATTAGTACTACAAAATTTCTCGTACATTTAAAACACCATCCATTGCCACTTTACTCCAAATTCGTCTTTCACAGCTAATAAAAAATATCTACAACATCACACAGTTGTTTTCTAGGAACCGTTTGCGATGAAAATATCTGGGTCTATTTAAGTCTCCCTCCTTAAGCTTCGCCGACTCATCTGCTCCAGTGTCGGCAACCCCCGAATCCATGAATCCCGATCCCCATTCCCGCACCCCCTTGTTGCAAAGATAACACCGTGGAAACGCTTCGTGAAGGCTCGTACGATGGCCGCGCCCCCCGAGCGCCGTCGCCTGCGCCGAGAGAGCGACCGCCTACGCCGAGAGTGCCGCCGCATCCGCATTGAGCGTGGCCGCTTATGCCGAGAGGGCGTTTGCGACAGCCGACAGGGCAGCTGTAGTAGCCGAGACGGCTGCAGCTGCTGCTGCGACGGCGGCTGCAACGCCGAGAGCGCTTGAGTTGCCGTCCGTGTCACTGATGTCGCCCTGGACCAGGTTGAGGCCATCCACGCCAAGATTGAGGATGCATACGCCAAGATATTCCAGGCTGCCTCAGACTCCAGCATGCAACCCACGTCCGAAAAGGCAGCGGTGGCCATTGAGCACCTGCTTCCTCATGAGGTCGCCGAGCGGGAGCTGGAGATGCAGGAGGCGGTGGAGACCGAGGAGCACTAGGAGGAGGAGTTGCGCGTGGCCGAGGTCGAGGTAGAGAAGAGTCTGTCCATCGAGGAATCGCCGGTGGAGTACGAACGCAAGCTCTGGAGCAGCCACTACTACGAGTACTACAACCTTGAGGGGAGCGCCGAGGACGAGGACGCGGTCAACTTCAGCAGGGCGGGGGGGGGGGGGGGGGGGGGGGGGGGGGGGGGGGGGGGGGGGGGGGGGGGGGGGGGGGGGGGGGGGGAGTCCACCAACGGCGGCATGTCGCCAGGACAAGTCGTCGATGTCTCATCTCACACCAGTGATGCATAGGCCGGCGCGACGACGGATTTGCTAAAATTATGTGTACTTAGGCTTTGTTTTTAATGCTGGTGTTTTGTTAGAGCAATGTTTAGGTTAACTGGCTCTGTTTGATTACTAAAATTGCTCGATTCAGTAAGTGTGGTCTGTCTGCTGTACGCTCTTTTGTGTGCCCAAATTAGCAAGCGATGTTAAATTATGCAATGACGTACCCGGGGAAATTTTCACCAAAATTTGAATTGTCAAACTCATCCCATGCGCGTAAAGCAGAGGAATCGTTTGCGATGCACACAATCATTCAAAGTGAATGGTCCGGCGGCACCACGCGCAAAGTTTCCCTCCACATTTCCAAAATTTTGGCCTACCGCCAAAATATCTATCCCCGCCCCCTTCCCCACCCCCTTTTCTCTGTGACCACAAGTCACATTTCCCTTGTTTCCTCCTTCCTTCCTTCCTTCCTTCCTTCCTAAGCTAAATCCGCTTCCTCGCTCTCGCCGTCTCGCATCCTACCGCCGGGGTCACCATGGTCTTCTTCAAACACCTCTCCAGCGGTTCCTTTTCCGGCGACGACTCCTTCACCACCCGGGTATGCCTCTCTTCTCTCTCTCGGGCAAAATAGGTTCTTACTGAACTGAAAGTAGAGGTGGATAAGACGAGCCTGTATGATCTCAATTAGGGAAATGAATATATTGTTCTAATATTGTTCTTATGAAGTTGAACTAGCTATATGTTGTACTGTGTTGTTTTCATGTAGCTATCGTACTATGATGTTATAATATATTTATGTGCCTGATATGAAATTGGCAAACAACTGTTCGATATGAAATGTGAATTTGCGTAATACTGGAATTATTAATTGTAAACTAATAAACCTGCTAAATGTGTCATGGAACTTTGCAAACAGTTCTAGCAGTAAAAGCGCTTGTGATGGATAACCCAATGCCACACAGTTTTCTTCATCAAATCGTGTGTGATGTAGTTGATAAAAGCAAACAGTTAACTAAGGCAAAGCGTGTGTGATAGTTACACCTTTCACACACGAGCCTACACATAAAATTGTGTGGGATGTACATACGAACGGAAACGTTTTCCCTGGATTGACTGTGTGGGATGTACATAAGAACGGAAATGTATTCCTTGGATTGGCTGTGTGTGATATACATATGAACGGAAACGTTTTCCCTGGATTGAGTGTGTGGGATGTACATAAGAATGGAAATATATTCCTTGGATTGACTGTGTGATATACATACCTACGGAAATGTTTTTCTGGGATTCACTGTGTGGGATGTACATACCTACGGAAATGTTTTTCTGGGATTCACCGTGTGGGATGTACATACTGCTACCTCGTGAGCACTGCGTTGGATTTCCTTGAAGAGGAAAGGATGATGCAACAAAGTAGCATAAGTATTTCCCTCAGTTTTTGAGAACCAAGGTATCAATCCAGTAGGAGGCTACGCGCGAGTCCCTCGGACCTGCACAAGACAAATAACTCCTCGCAACCAACGCGATAAGGGGTTGTCAATCCCTTCACGGTCACTTACAAGAGTGAGATCTGATAGATATGATAGAATAATATTTTTGGTATTTTTGTGATAAAGATGCAAAGTAAAATAAAAGCAAAGTAAAAAGCAAAGGAAATAACTAAGTATTGGAAGATTAATATGATGAAGATAGACCCGGGGGCCATAGGTTTCACTAGTGGCTTCTCTCAAGAGCATAAGTATTTTACGGTGGGTGAACGAATTACTGTTGAGCAATTGACAGAATTGAGCATAGTTATGAGAATATCTAGGTATGATGATGTGTATAGGCATCACGTCCGAGACAAGTAGACCGACTCCTGCCTGCATCTACTAGTATTACTCCACTCATAGACCGCTATCTAGCATGCATCTAGAGTATTAAGTTCATGAAAACAGAGTAACGCCTTAAGCAAGATGACATGATGTAGAGGGATAAATTCATGCAATATGATAAAAACCCCATCTTGTTATCCTCGATGGCAACAATACAATACGTGCCTTGCTGCCCCTACTGTCATTGGGAAAGGACACCGCAAGATTGAACCCAAAGCTAAGCACTTCTCCCATTGCAAGAAAGATCAATCTAGTAGGCCAAACCAAACTGATAATTCGAAGAGACTTGCAAAGATAACCAATCATACATAAAAGAATTCAGAGAAGATTCAAATATTGTTCATGGATAATCTTGATCATAAACCCACAATTCATCGGTCTCAACAAACACACCGCAAAAAGAAGATTACATTGAATAGATCTCCACAAGAGAGGGGGAGAACATTGTATTGAGATCCAAAAAGAGAGAAGAAGCCATCTAGCTAATAACTATGGACCCGAAGGTCTGAGGTAAACTACTCACACTTCATCGGAGAGGCTATGGTGTTGATGTAGAAGCCCTCCGTGATGGATGCCCCCTCCGGCGGAGCTCCGGAACAGGCCCCAAGATGGGATCTCGTGGATACAGAAAGTTACGGTGGTGGAATTAGGGTTTTGGCTTCGTATCTGATCGTTTGGTGGTACGTAGGTATATATAGGAGGAATGAGTACGTCGGTGGAGCAATAGGGGCCCCAGGAGGGTAGAGGGCGCGCCTGGGGGGGGGGGGGGGGGCCGGGGGGGGGGGGGGTAGGCACGCCCCCTACCTCATGGCCTCCCTGTTGGTTGCTTGATGTAGGGTCCAAGTCTCCTGGGTCTTGTTCGTTCCAAAAGTCATGTTCCCTAAGGTTTCATTCCGTTTGGACTCCATTTGATATTCCTTTTCTTCGAAACCCTAAAATAGGCAAAAACAACAATTCTGGGCTGGGCCTCCGGTTAATAGGTTAGTCCCAAAAATAATATAAAAGTGGATAATAAAGCCCAATAATGTCCAAAATAGTAGATAATATAGCATGGAGCAATCAAAAATTATAGATATGTTGGAGACGTATCAAGCATCCCCAAGCTTAATTCCTGCTTGTCCTTGAGTAGGTAAATGATAAAAAAGATAATTTTTGATGTGAAGTGGTACTTGGCATAATTTTAATGTAATTCTTCTTAATTGTGGTATGAATATTCAGATCTGAAAGATTCAAGATAAAAGTTTAATATTGACATAAAAATAATAATACTTCAAGCATACTAACAAAGCAATCATGTCTTCTCAAAATAACATGGCCAAAGAATGTTATCCCTACAAAATCATATAGTCTGTCTATGTTCTATCTTCACCACACAAAGTATTTAAATCACGCACAACCCCGATGACAGGCCAAGAAATTGTTTCATACTTTTGACATTCTCAAAATTTTTCAATCTTCACGCAATACATGAGCGTGAGCCATGGATATAGCACTATATGTGGAATAGAATGGTGGTTGTGGAGAAGACAAAAAGGGGAGAATATAGTCTCACATCAACTAGGCGTATCAACGGGCTATGGAGATGCCCATCAATAGATATCAATGTGAGTGAGTAGGGATTGCCATGCAACGGATGCACTAGAGCTATAAGTATATGAAAGCTCAACAAAAGAAACTAAGTGGGTGTGCATCCAACTTGCTTGCTCATGAAGACCTAGGGCATTTTGAGGAAGCCCATCATTGGAATATACAAGCCAAGTTCTATAATGAAAAATTACCACTAGTATATGAAAGTGACGAAATGAGAGACTCTCTATCATGAAGATCATGGTGCTACTTTGAAGCACAAGTGTGGAAAAAGGATAGTAACATCGTCCCTTCTCTCTTTTTCTCTCATTTTTTTTATTTGGGCCTTTTATGGCCTCTTTTCTTTCCCTTTTTTTATTTTTCGTCCGGAGTCTCATCCCGACTTGTGGGGGAATCATAGTATCCATCATCCTTTCCTCACTGGGACAATGCTCTAATAATGATGATCATCACACTTTTATTTTCTTACAACTCAACAATTACAACTCGATAATTAGAACAAAATATGACTCTATATGAATGCCTCCGGCGGTGTACCGGAATATGCAATGAATCAAGAGTGACATGTATGAAAGAATTATGAATGGTGTCTTTGCCACAAATACGATGTCAACTACATGATCATGCTAAGCAATATGACAATGATGGAGTGTGTCATAATAAACGGAACGGTGGAAAGTTGGATGGCAATATATCTCGGAATGGCTATGGAAATGCCATAATAGGTAGGTATGGTGGCTGTTTTGAGGAAGGTATATGGTGGGTGTATGATACCGGCGAAAGGTGCGCCGTATTAGAGAGGCTAGCAATGGTGGAAGGAAGAAAAGTGCGTATAATCCATGGACTCAACATTAGTCATAACAAAATCATATACTTATTGCAAAAATCTACAAGTTATCAAAGCAAAGTATTACGCGCATGCTCCTAGGGGGATAGATTGGTAGGAAAATACCATCGCTCGTCCCCGACCGCCACTCATAAGGAAGATAATAAAAAAATAAACCATGCTCCGACTTCATCACATAACGGTTCACCATACGTGCATGCTACGGGAATCACAAACTTTAACACAAGTATTTCTCAAATTCACAACTAATCAACTAGCACAACTTTAATATCACCATCTTCATATCTCAAAACAATTATCAAGCATCAAACTTCTCATGCATTCAACACACTCATAAGAAAGTTTTTACTATTCTTGAATACCAAGCATATTAGGATTATTTAAGCAAATTACCATGCTATTCAAGACTCTCAAAATAATCTAAGTGAAGCATGAGAGATCAATAGTTTCTATAAAACAATTCCACCACCGTGCTCTAAAAAATATAAGTGAAGTACTAGAGCAAAACTATATAACTCAAATGATATAAGCGAAGCACATAGAGTATTCTAACAAATTCCAAATCATGTATGGCTCTCTCAAAAGGTGTGTACAGCAAGGATGATTGTGGTAAACTAAAAATCAAAGACTCAAATCATACAAGACTCTCCAAGCAAAACACATATCATGTGGTGAATAAAAATATAGCTCCAAGTAAAGTTACTGATAGAAGTAGACGAAAGAGGGGATGCCTTCCGAGGCATCCCCAAGCTTTGGCTTTTAGGTGTCCTTAGATTATCTTGGGGGTGCCATTGGCATCCCCCAGCTTAGGCTCTTGCCACTCCTTGTTCCATAATCCATCAAATCTTTACCCAAAACTTGAAAACTTCACAACACAAAACTTAAAGTAGAAAATCTCGTGAGCTCCGTTAGCGAAAGAAAACAAAAGACCACTTCAAGGTACTGTAATGAACTCATTCTTTATTTATATTGGTGTTAAACCTACTGTATTCTAACTTCTTTATGGTTTATAAACTATTTTACTAGCCATAGATTCATCAAAATAAGCAAAAGAACTGACGAAAAACAGAATCTGTCAAAAACAGAACATTCTGTAGTAATCTGTAGCTAGAGCAAGATATGGAACCCCAAAAATTCTTAAAAAAATATCTGGACGTGAGTAATTTATCTATTATTCATCTGAAAAAATAATTAACTAAATAGCACTTTCCAAGTAAAAATGGCAGCAGTTCTCGTGAGCGCTAAAGTTTCTATTTTTTACAGCAAGATAATAGGATTTTCCCCAAGTCTTCCCAACGGTTCTACTTGGCACAAACACTAATTAAACACAAAAAACACAACCAAAACAGAGTCTAGGTAAATTATTTATTACTAAACGGGAGCAAAAAGCAAGGAATAAAAATAAAATTGGGTTGCCTCCCAACAAGCGCTATCGTTTAACGCCCCTAGCTAGGCATAAAAAGCAAGGATAGATCTAGGTATTGCCATCTTTGGTAGGCAATTCTTCAATGAGACATCTATTATCCTTAGAAATTTGTTTATTTTTAGTTATTATAAAACTTTTAGGCACAAGATCGAAAAATTCGTTTGTAACAAATGGTTTCTTAATGATAGCAACAAGATTGGGATGAATACTTATAGATTTGAGATCCGCAGTTTCCTTACTAGAGGATTCACCCTTATTTTTAGGAACATACATAAGCTTGGCGATTTTAGTAGGAGGACTTGGAGTATTCTTTACGGAAGAAAAAGCGGTTCCCAAGTTGGTAATGATATCTTCAAGTTTATCGATCCTAGTGGAATCATGATTTATTTTCTCATTAACTATGGGTTCCTTCTCTTTAATATTTTTCAAAGTGACTCCTACTTTAGATCCATATTGAGAGATTCGGTTGTGGATCTTTTTATCCAAATTTTCAATTAGCTCTACGGTAGCAACCTTATTTTCAATAATTTCGAGCCTTTCCATTACATACTCCAAAGTTAATACATTTCCATTAACCAAAAGAGGGGGTGAGCCAAACAAATCTATCATAGCATTATAAGAATCAAAAGTATGGCTACCTAAGAAATTCCCTCGGGTAATGGTATCAAGGATATATCTATACCAAGGATTAGCACCTACATAAAAATTGCGGAAAAGAACGGAAGTAGATTGCTTCCTGGTAGATCTATTTTGAGCATTGCAAATTCTATACCAAGCATCTTACAGACTTTCTCCCTCCCTTTGTTTATTTAGGACTTCATTATCGGGAGACAACGGAGAGGATAGAGGACTAGCCATAACGATAAGCAAGCAATCCAACACACGAGCAAATAAGAAACGGGCAAAAAGAGGCAAATAGAGAAAGAGAGGGAGGATAGAGAGAGAGAGGGCGAATAAAATGGCAAGGGTGAAGTGGGGGAGAGGAAAACGAGAGGCAAATGGCAAATAATGTAATGCGGGAGATAGGGGTTGTGATGGGTACTTGGTATGTTGACTTTTGCGTAGACTCCTCGGCAAAGGCGCCACCAATCTTCTTGCTACCTCTTGAGCACTGCGTTGGATTTCCTTGAAGAGGAAAGGATGATGCAGCAAAGTAGCGTAAGTATTTCCCTCAGTTTTTGAGAACCAAGGTATCAATCCAGTAGGAGGCTACGCGCGAGTCCCTCGACCTGCACAAAACAAATAACTCCTCGCAACCAACGCGATAAGGGGTTGTCAATCCCTTCACGGTCACTTACGAGAGTAAGATCTGATAGATATGATAGAATAATATTTTTGGTATTTTTGTGATAAAGATGCAAAGTAAAATAAAAGCAAAGTAAAAAGCAAAGGAAATAACTAAGTATTGGAAGATTAATATGATGAAGATAGACCCGGGGGCCATAGGTTTCACTAGTGGCTTCTCTCAAGAGCATGAGTATTTTACTGTGGGTGAACGAATTACTGTTGAGCAATTGACAGAATTGAGCATAGTTATGAGAATATCTAGGTATGATCATGTGTATAGGCATCACGTCCGAGACAGGTAGACCGACTCCTGCCTGCATCTACTACTATTACTCCACTCATCGACCGCTATCCAGCATGCATCTAGAGTATTAAGTTCATGAAAACAGAGTAACGCCTTAAGCAAGATGACATGATGTAGAGGGATAAATTCATGAAATATGATAAAAACCCATCTTGTTATCCTCAATGGCAACAATAAAATACGTGCCTTGCTGCCCCTACTGTCACTGGGAAAGGACACTGCAAGATTTAACCCAAAGCTAAGCACTTCTCCCATTGCAAGAAAGATCAATCTAGTAGGCCAAACCAAACTGATAATTCGAAGAGACTTGCAAAGATAACCAATCATACATAAAAGAATTCCGAGAACATTCAAATATTGTTCATAGATAATCTTGATCATAAACCCACAATTCATCAGTCTCAACAAACACACCGCAAAAAGAAGATTACATCGAATAGATCTCCACAAGAGAGGGGGAGAACATTGTATTGAGATCCAAAAAGAGAGAAGAAGCCATCTAGCTAATAACTATGGAGCCGAAGGTCTGAGGTAAATTACTCACACTTCATCGGAGAGGCTATGGTGTTGATGTAGAAGCCCTCCGTGATGGATGCCCCCTCCGGCGGAGCTCCGGAACAGGCCCCAAGATGGGATCTCGTGGATACAGAAAGTTACGACGGTGGAATTAGGGTTTCGGCTCCGTATCTATTCGTTTGGGGGTACGTAGGTATATATAGGAGGAAGGAGTACGTCGGTGGAGCAACAGGGGGCCCATGATGGTGGAGGGCGCGCCTGGGGGGGGGGGGGGGGGGGGGCCCCCCCCCCCCCCCCCCCCCAGTAGGCGCGCCCCCCTACCTCGTGGTCCTCCCTGTTGGTTGCTTGACGTAGGGTCCAAGTCTCCTGGGTCTTGTTCGTTCCAAAAATCACGTTCCCGAAGGTTTCATTCCGTTTGGACTCCGTTTGATATTCCTTTTCTTCAAAACCCTAAAATAGGCAAAAAAATAGCAATTCTGGGCTGGGACTACGGTTAATAGGTTAGTCCCAAAAATAATATAAAAGTGGATAATAAAGCCCAATAATGTCCAAAATTGTAGATAATATAGCATGGAGCAATAAAAAATTATAGATACGTTGGAGACGTATCACATACCTACAATTTTTTCTTGGATTCACCGTGTGGGATGTACATACCTACGGAAATGTTTTTCTGGGATTCACCGTGTGGGGTGTACATACCTATGGAAATGATTGGGTCTCGATGCCTCGCCCGATCGCACACGAGCTCATTTGGTGTCCCAGGAGGGCCTATCCCCGATGATTTCTGAGTCGTGTGGGAAGGACCCCCCTATCGCCCACACTCACTTGGCGACGGTTCCAAATGCCGTCACGGAAAGGGGTTAAAAACCATTTGTATAGCACCGACGCGTACTAGTGTAACCGATAATTGTTGATGAAGAAAGGTGGGATGCCTACCGGGGTATCCCCAAGCTTAGATGCTTGAGGTTTCTTGAAATATTATCTTGGGGTGCCTTGGGCATCCCCAATCTTGAGCTTTTGTGTCTCCTTAATTCCTCTCATATCACGGTTTTCCTAAATCTCAAAAACTTCATCCACACAAAACTCAACAAGAACTCGTGAGATAAGTTAGTATAAATCAATGCAAAACCTTATCATTCTCTACTGTAGCAAATCACCAAAATTATTATTGAACATTGCATACTAAATGCCTCTGCATATTTAATACTTCTATCCTTAAATAGAATCATGAAACAAGCAAATATATGCAAACAATGTAAACATAACAGTAATCTGCCAAAACAGTACGGTCTGTAAAGAATGCAAGAGTGTAAATACTTATTTAAGTCAAAAAATTATGAAAATTTACCACACTGTAGAATATTTATCAGATCTTATTGTGCAAAAAGTTTCAACATTTTATCACATTCTGACTTTTCTAGGGAATTTTTGCAGCAAAGATAAACTTTCTGATTTGAAACAGCAACATGTAGACTTGCAGAATAAGCATGACAAAGGCTATCCTTGGAATTTTTGTTGACAAGAAAGATGCAAAATATTATTATAAATAACAGCAAGAAAATCGTAACAAAATAAATTGACGCTCCAAGCAAAACACATACCATGTGACGAATAAAAATACAGCACCAAGTGAGGTCACCGATATTGTTGGAGACGAAAGAGGGGTTGCCTTCCGGGGCATCCCCAAGCTTAGTTGCTTGGATCTACCTTGAAAATTGACTTGGGGTGCCTTGGGCATCAACAAGCTTAGGGTCTTGTCACTCCTTATTCTCCTCATATCGATATCTCAGCCAAAACTTGAAAACTACAATCACACAAAACTTAACGGAACTTCGTGAGATAGGTCAGTATGATAAAGAGCAAAACCACTCACTTTTTGTAGTGCCAAAGATAAGATTGATAATTGTTGTCACACAATGCCTACTTGTAGCGACCAGACCTCAGACGGTCAAGCCTCTATGCTTAAGTGTCATCCCTAGATCGGTATTGCTAACACACATAGTACTCGAGGATTTGTTGCAGAGTTTCAGTCACACACTTATTACATCGAGTGTCTGATACATCCATTTTGCATCATGCTTTTATATCAATATTTATTGCATTATGGGCTGTTATTACACATTATTTCATAATAATTATGCCTATTCTCTCTTATTTTATAAGGTTTACAAGAAGAGGGAGAATGCCGGCAGCTGGAATTCTGGGCTGATAAAGGAGAAAATATTAGAGACCTATTCTGCGCAACTCCAAAAGTCCTGAAACTCCATGGGAATTATTTTCAGAATATATAAAAAATATTGGGTGAAGAAAGTACTAGAGGGGGGGCACCCACCGTCCACGAGGGTGGGGGGCACGCCCCCTGCCTCGTGGGCCCCCTGGCAGCCCTCTGATGCCCATATTTGGCTATATGGAGTCTTTCGTCCTGGAAAAAAAATCAGAAGCTAGCTCACGGGACGAAACTCCGCCATCACGAGGCGAAACCTTGGCAGAACCAATCTAGGGCTCCAGCAGAGCTGTTCTGCCGGGGAAACTTCCCTCCAGGAGGGGGAAATCATCACCGTCGTCATCACCATTGATCCTCTCATCATGAGGGGGTCAGTCTCCATCAACATCTTCACCAGCTCCATCTCATCTCAAACCCTAGTTCATCTCTTGTATCCAATCTTTGTCCCAAAGCCTCAGATTGGTACCTGTGGGTTGTTAGTAGTGTTGATTACTCCTTGTAGTTGATGCTAGTTGGTTTATTCGGCGGAAGATCATATGTTCAGATCCTTTATGCATATTAATACCCTTCTGATTATGAACATGAATATGATTTGTGAGTAGTTACCTTTGTTCCTGAGGACATGGGAGAAGTCTTGCTATAAGTAGTCATGTGAATTTGGTATTCGTTCGATATTTTGATGAGATGTATGTTGTCTCTCCTCTAGTGGTGTCATGTGAACATCGACTACATGACACTTGACCATTATTTGGGCCTAGGGGAAGGCATTGGGAAGTAATAAATAGATGACGGGTTGCTAGACTGACAGAAGCTTAAACCGTAGTTTATGAGTTGCTTCGTAAGGGGCTGATTTGGATCCATATGTTTCATGCTATGGTTAGGTTTACCTTAATACTTCTTTTGTAGTTGTGGATGCTTGCAATAGGGGTTAATAATAAGTGGGATGCTTGTCCAAGGAAAGGCAGTACCCAAGCACCGGTCCACCCACATATCAAATTATCAAAGTACCGAACGCGAATCATATGAACATGATGAAAACTAGATTGACGATAATTCCCATGTGTCCTCGGGAGCGTTTTCCTTTATATAAGAGTTTGTCCAGGCTTGTCCTTTGCTACAAAAAGGATCGGGCCATCTTGCTGCACCTTATTTACTTTATTTACTTGTTACCCATTACAAATTACCTTATCACAAAACTATCTGTTACTGATAATTTCAGTGCTTGCAGAGAATACCTTACTGAAAACTGCTTATCGTTTCCTTCTCCTCGTTGGGTTTTGACACTCTTACTTATCGAAAGGACTACGATAGATACCCTACACTTGTGGGTCATCAGTGTCTCAAAAAGAGTACTTGTTACAATAATATGGCTGAAGGCCATCTAAATAAGATAATTGCGGAAGCTTCAAAGATAAATGAGTCCATCCAACTCCACGGCAAAACTGAGTGCATGACAACGACCTAGCGCACCTTACTCCTCGTCTGAAAATTCCGCAACATGATACGTTGCAGCCTGTGTAGGTCAGCACATGGAATATGTTGGCAAGATAACACTATAGAGCAATGAACAGAATAACAGCTATCACTACATGCATATATGGCTGGTGGAGGTTGTATGGTTATCATTTGCATAAAGCTAGTTTTTCCCTACAACAAAGGAATATATTTTTATTGAACTACAAAGTTTGTTGAAAATATTGAGAAGGTAACCCCAACTCAATCCCAAAATTAAAGAAATTAATAACCCAGCACATTAATTAAGTAAAGTGATGAGATCAACATAATAATTCAAGCACCAGATACTCAGGGTGTCCATAACCGGGGACACGGCTAATCATGATTAGTTTATACACTCCGCAGAGGTTTGCGCACTTCTCCCCACAAGACTTGATCTCCTCCGTGGAATTTCTCGCACCACATGATGTTTGAGAAAGGATGACCGAGACACAGTCTTTCAGAAGCATTAACTCTTTACTATGGGTAGACCGTACCACCTACATCTGCTAGCCTACCACTGAAAGAGGTCACGCGACATACTCAACTATGCCAAAGCCCATAATGGCTTGTGGCTGCACACGAAAGTTTCCAGCATGAATAACATTATGATCCCTTTGAGCCTAGGTGGCAAACCATAGGATGATCACATGGGTTCCCTGGGATCTCCTTGGACATTGGTATATCCCCAGGTGCCCACAACCAATCCACCTAGACGTGTATTAAAGTAGCCACCTTAAGTTCCCTTAGTTAATAATAACTCTCACATCTTTCATGAATTCTCTCAAACCAAACCACGTCTACTAGCATAGAAAAGCAATATAAGCACAATGTAGTAACACCCAAGGTTTAAATATAAGGCAATAGGTTCCTACCTCATCAGCTACTTCCCAATACCCACATGTTATCAAATCCTACTCATGCAATGTTTGAGGGTTGAAACAAATTCATAAAAACTGGGTATGGAAAATATGATCAAAGTGTGAACTTGCCTTGTATTGTTGATGATGATGATTCGCACACATAACTCCTGATAGTTCTACTCGTCACACTCTGGTCCATATATCATGAGCAAGCAATTGCATACATAAGCACTCATGCAAAAGAATCGAAGAAAAGATCTCAGAAAACTTTGAAAACTAGCAATTAACTATTGCAACATAAAACAATTTCTAATAGTACCAAAATTAGGTGGATTTGGTCTTATCAGGAAGTTTAGGTCAAGAGCTTCAATTAGCAAAAAGGAATCAACTGAATCGGAGTTATGAAACTCAAGTTCCGAACAAAACAAGTTTGAATTCAAATCTGCTTGAAACCAAATTTTAAATTTCCAAAATCATGTTCAAGTTGATTATCTAGATAGTGGGGAACATGACGAGGATTTTGGCGTTGGTTTCACTGGATTTGGACAAACAAGCAAAAAGTAGCGAGGGTTTAAAGATCAGGGACTAATCTGTGATAAAAGTAATTATGGATAGATCCCTTGCCGAAAATTAAACTAAAAAGAAAAATCTATCGGACGAACGTCCGCTAACAAAGACAAACGAATTCCTTCGCTAACAGAGAATACCAAGTGAACATTCGCTAAATAACGAACTAAAACTAAAACCGATGTAAATGAAATAAACCAAATAAACCAAAAGAACCGGAGAAAATCGAACGGTTTTTACCGGTCAACGCGGCGGCGGGGCGATGCTCAGGCGGTGGCGGAGCTGCACGGGCGACGGCGGCGGAGGGCGGCAGAAGCAGCTAGTAGCGGCGGCGGCGACTTCTCGCGGCGGTGGCGTGAGCTGCGTGCAGGCGGAGGCGAGGGCGGCGGCGCGGTGGTGCGGGCGGCGGTGCAGCAACAGCAGCGCGGCGCGACGAGATGCGAGGCGAGGCGAGGAGAGGCGAGGCCGGGGTCCGACTCCTTATAAAGGCGGAGGAGGGGGCAGTGCCATGCGCGAGGGGCCGGGGCGGCGCGGGGAGTCCGGAGGCGGCACGGACGCCGAGGCGACGACCGCGTGCGGCGGCAGGTCTACTGCTCGGGGAGGGAGACGGCGCGCGGGACTGGGTCGTGGCCTGACCCGGTTGGAGCTGAGCCGGCCAGGATGGCAAAAAGTTTTTTTTAAACAGACAATAAATAAAAATAATAAAAAGAAAAACCACATAAAATAAAAATATAACAAAGGCATATAATATATCCAAATTTTCAGAAAAAGATTTTCTACAACATGAACATTTTTCTAGTGTCAAATAAAATCCACAAAAATTTAAATAAAGCAAACAGTGCTACTGATTTATTTAAAAACCAAATAAAATTATTTTAAAATACCAAAATAACTTCAAATTTATTTCTCTCCATTTTTCTATTGTAGGGAATCATTTGACCCCATTTTCCATATATTTTATTTTTGGAGAAAAATACTTTGAATAAAACCAAATAACTCCAAATTGAAAATGAGTTTCAAAATAACTTCAAAGGGACTTTCTTGATTCTTTGAAACTTCCAACTCTCTTTCTTAGCATTTTAAGAAGTCATTTTATCTCCTCTCATGAAACTCATTGAGTTGCATAAAGTTTTCGAATTTGAAATATTTCCAAATGGAATTCAAATCTTTTCAAAACCCTTTTCATTTATTTAAATGGAAGAAGTCATATCATCTTCACTCTGGGGTTTTGTGATGAAATGAATATGAATTCATGGCGATCATAATGCAAGGTGAAAGTTTTGGGAAAGTCATTTCATTCCCTCTCATTCAACTTTCAAAAAGTTTAAATTTCACTCAATTTCACACAAGCAACCACACCACAATCAAACAAATATTCAAAACTATTTATTTAATATAACATTCCACAATTCAGAATTTTGGGATGTTACACTACTGTACCATATCATTTCCACAATTTATATTGAGCAATATAAGCCATAGAAACTAGAAAGCAAGCAAACTATGCATTGAAAACAGAATCTGTCAAAAACAGAACATTATGTAGTAATTTGTACTCCAACCATATTTCTGCTACTCCAAAAATTCTGAAAAATAAGGAAAACCTGGGCAATTTGTCTATTAATCTTCTGCAAAAAGAATCAATATTTTATCATGCTTCTGTTAAAAAATGAGAATTATTTTCCCGAGCACAAAACTTTCTGTTTTTCAGCAAGATCAAATCAACTATCACCATAGGCCATCCCAAAGGTCTTACTTGGCACCTTATTGAAACGAAAGCAATAAAACATGATTACTACATTAGCATAATCATGTGAACACACAAAAACAATAGGTAAAAGTGTTGGCTTGTCTCCCAACAAGCGCTTTTCTTTAATATCTTTTAGCTAGGCATGATGGGTTCAATGATGCTCGCATAAAAGATAAGGATTGTAACATAACAAAAGCATCATGAATCATAAGTTCCTCTGTCTCACAATAATTTTCAGTAGCATCATGAATAGATTCATCAATATAACCATCACATAAAGCATTCTTTTCATGATCCAAAAGCATAGAAATTTATTACTCCCCATGTAAGCAATTTTATTCTCATTCACGATAGTGGGAGTATCATATGAAACTCGAATACTAAAAATTGTTTCCACATTAAAAGAATAATGTTCAGTAAAAGGATATTGAAAATTATGAAAATAATTATCACTACTTTTATAACATAAGTATCATCACAATAATCATCATAAGTGGGAGGCATGCAATCATCATAGAAAATTTGATCATTCAAAGTAAGGGGACTAAAAAGATCATCTTCATTAAGCATAGCATCCCCAAGCTTGGGATGAACATTAATTGCAGCAAATAAATTCTCAAACATGTCATTCTCATCAAACATAGCATCCCCAAGCTTGTGGCTTGGCATATCATAAGCATAATGACTCTGATCATTGATAGTATGAATAGCACCAACGGTATAACAATTAATATCATCGTAATTTCCCAAGTTGGTGCCAAAAAGATTACCAAGGTTATAAGAAGTTTCATTATATTCCCAATCAGAATCATCACAACAAGCAATAGGCATAACAAAATCATCATCAATAATGCTCTCGGACATTGTGCCATAAGACATAGAAGCAATATCATCATCAAGTTCATCATCTTCCACAATTATGTTTGATTCATTTTCATGAGGCACAACAATAATAGGAGTGACACTATTTGGGAGAGATACCTTTTTACCTCTATTCTTTCTTCTTCTTTTCTTATTCTTCATCACATCATGTGCGGGTTTAATTAATTTTTTCAAGCTTCTTGTTGAAGAGATTGATTGGATAGGAAGCTCCTCCTTGTTACCTATTTCATCATGAGAGACAATATGAGGGAAAGTAGAAATATTTACACTTTCATTAGTATTCCTTTTATATTCTATTGGTTTTCTCATCTTTCTATAGTTGGCAATATAAGCATTCTCCTTGTAATTTACCATGCAAAACATATAGATATTTTTAGTTTAGTTTCAATGTCGTCCGTGAGAATGAATACTTCAAACCAACTATTTTTATATGTCAATTCTTCACTCCCCAAAAATAGATAAAGCTCATTATAAAGTTCAAGGGT
The DNA here is from genome assembly GCF_003073215.2 of Triticum urartu. NCBI lineage: Eukaryota > Viridiplantae > Streptophyta > Magnoliopsida > Poales > Poaceae > Triticum > Triticum urartu. The sequence continues at coordinate 329,619,551 of NC_053025.1, forward strand.
GGTCAAGTTATTGCAATATTTGGACACGATTCGATCATGAAAAATCATGCATTGGAAATTAAGGTGACCAAATTTATTACAAGGATCACAAGTAATAGGGCAAAGAGAACATAATTTTGTAGCGAATTCATCCATCACTCTGAGTGAAGAATTGGTTCTATCATGTTTGTGCTTCTTACAAAAGCCATCTCCCCTATAAGGCACGTCTTCAGAAGCTTTATGCACTCCACAAAAATTGACATGCTTATAAGAAACATTTTTCTCATGACTAGTGCAATAATCATTAGCATTTTGGATATTCAAAGAATTCATACTAACAACATTGCAATCATGCTCATCATTCAAATATTTTGTGCCAAACATTTTATTGACTTCTTCTTCTAACAATTGAGCACAATTTTCCGATCCGGCATTTTCAAGAAAGATATTATAAAGATGATCAATAATATGATGCAACCTCAATTCCATTTTTTGTAGTTTTATTTTACGAACCAAACTAGTGATAAAACATGAAACTAAAAGATTCAATTGCAAGATCTAAAGATATACCTTCAAGCACTCACCTCCTCGACAACGGCGCCAAAAAAGAGCTTGATGTCTACTACGCAACTTTATTCTTGTAGACTCATGTTGGGCCTCCAAGCATAGAGTTTTGTAGGATAGTATCAATTTTCCCTCAAGTGGATGACCTAAGGTTTATCAATCCGTGGGAGGTGTAGGATGAAGATGGTCTCTCTCAAACAACCCTGCAACCGAATAATAAAAAGTCTCTTGTGTCCCCAATGCACCAACTACAATGGTAATTTGTATATGTGCACTAGTTCGGTGAAGAGATGGTGATACAAGTGTAGTAATGATAGTAGATATTTATTTTTGTAATAGGAACAATAAAAATTAGCAAGGTAGCAATTGATAAAATGGAGCAAAAACGGTATTATAATGCTTGAAATGAGGCCTAGGGTCCGTACTTCCGCTAGTGGAATCTCTCAACAATGCTAATATAATTGGATCATATAACCATCCCTCAAAGTGCGATGAAGAATCACTCCCAAGTTCATATCTAGAAGAGAACATAGGAAGAAATTGTTTGTAGCTATTCTTTCCAATTGATCTATCCAAGAGTTCGTACTAAAATAACACCAAGTTATTCTTTCCGATCGATCTATCAGGAGTTCATACTAAAATAACACGAAGTTATTCTTTCCGATCATTCTATCAAGAGTTCGTACTAAAATAAGACCAAAGAAAATTTAGATTCATAATACTCAATCCAACACAAAGGACCTCAAAGAGTGCCCCAAGATTTCTACCGGAGAAACAAAAGACGAGAACGTGCATCAACCCCTATGCATAGATTACCCGAATGTCACCTCGGGAATCCATGAGTTGAGTGCCAAAACACATCTCAAATGAATCAATATAATACCCCATTGTCACGACAGGTAGTCATATGAAAGACATATATCAAGTGCTCTCAAATCCATAAAATTATTCAATCCGATAAGAACGAAATCTCAAAGGGAAAACTCAATTCATCACAACAAGACAAAGAGGGGAAAACACCATATGATCCGACTATATTAACAAAGCACGCGATACAGCAAGATCATGACATCTCAAGAACACAAGAGAGAGAGATTAAACACATAGTAACTGGTACAAACGCTCAGCCCCGAGGGTGGACTATGATACGTCTCCAACATATCTATAATTTTTGATTACTCCATGCTATTATATTATCTATTTTGGATGTTAATGGGCTTTATTTTACACTGTTATATCATTTTTGGGACTAACCTACTAATTGGAGGCCCAACCCAAATTACCATTTTTTTTGCCTATTTTAGGGTTTCGGAGAAAAGGAATATCACACGGAGTCCAAACGGAATGAAACCTTCAGGAACGTGATTTTCTCAACAAACGTGATCCAGGAGACTTGGAGTGGCCATCAAGAAACAAGGGAGGAAGGCACGAGGCAGGGGGCGCGCCCTCCACCCTCGTGGGCCCTTCATTGCTCCACCGACGTACTTCTTCCTCCTATATATGTCCACGTACCCCCCAAACATCCAGGAGCACCACGAAAACCTAATTCCACCGCCGCAACCTTCTGTACTCGAGAGATCCCATCTCGGGGCCTTTTCCGGAGCTCCACCGGAGGGGGCATTGATCACGAAGGGCCTCTACATCAACTCCATGGCCTCTCCGGTGATGTGCGAGTAGTTTAGTTCAGACCTACGGGTCCATAGTTATTAGCTAGATGGCTTCTTATCTCTCTTTGGATCTCAATACAAAGTTCCCCTCAATTTTCTTGGAGATCTATTCGATGTAATCTTCTTTTGCAGTGTGTTTGTCAAGATCCGATGAATTGTGGGTTTATGATCCAGATTATCTATGAACAATATTTGATTCTCCTCTGAATTATTTTATGTATGATTGGTTTATCTTTGCAAGTCTCTTCGAATTATTAGTTTGGTTTGGACTACTAGATTGATCTTTCTTGCAATGGGAGAAGTGCTTAGCTTTGGGTTCAATCTTGCGGTGTTCGATCCCAGTGACAGAAAGGGAACCGATACGTATTGTATTGTTGCCATCGAGGATAAAAAGATGGGGTTTATATCATATTGCATGAGTTTATCCCTCAACATCATGTCATCTTCCTTAAAGCATTACTCTGTTCTCTTGAACTTAATACTCTAGATGCATGCTGGATAGCGGTCGATGTGTGGAGTAATAGTAGTAGATGCAGGCAGGAGTCGGTCTACTTGTCTCGGACGTGATGCCTATATACATGATCATACCTAGATATTCTCATAACTATGCTCAATTCTATCAATTGCTAGACAGTAATTCGTTTACCCACCGTAATACTTATGCTCTTGAGAGAAGCCACTAGTGAAACCTATGGCCCCCGGGTCTATCTTCCATCATATTAATCTTCCAATACTTAGTTATTTCTTCTGCCTTTTATTTTACTTTGCACCTTTACTTCTCTTTATCATAAAAATACCAAAAATATTATCTTATCATATCTATCAGATCTCACTCTCGTAAGTGACAGAGAAGGGCTTGACAACCCCTTTATCGCATTGGTTGCGAGGTTCTTATTTGTTTGTGTAGGTGCGTGGGACTTGAGCGTGATCTCCTGCTGGATTGATACCTTGGTTCTCAAAAACTGAGGGAAATACTTACGCTGCTTTACTGCATTACCCTTTCCTCTTCGAGGGAAAACCAATGCAGTGCTCAAGATGTAGCAAGAAGGATTTCTAGCGCCATTACCAAGTCAAAATATACCAAGTACCCATCACAAATTCTTATCCCTCGCATTACATTATTTGCCATTGGCCTCTCGTTTTCCTCTCCCCCACTTCACCCTTGCCGTTTTATTCGCCCTCTCTTCATCTCTCCCTCTCTTTCCGTTTCCCTTCTCCTTCCCTATTTTCTTTTTGCCCGTTTCTTGTTTGCTTGCGTGTTGGATTTCTTGCTTGTCACGATGGCTCAAGATAATACTAAATTGTGTGACTTAGCCAATACCAACAATAATGATTTTATCAGCACTCCGATTGCTCCTCTTACCGATGCCGAATCTTGTGAAATTAATACTGCTTTGCTGAATCTTGTCATGAAAGATCCGTTTTCTGGCCTTCCTAGTGAAGATGCCGCTACCCATCTAAACAACTTTGTTGATTTGTGTGATATGAAAAAGAAGAAATATGTGGATAATGATATTGTTAAATTGAAGCTATTTTCGTTTTTTCTTAGAGATCGTGCTAAAGCTTGGTTTTCGTCTTTGCCTAAAAATAGTATTGATTCATGGAATAAGTGCAAAGATGCTTTTATCTCTAAGTATTTTCCTCCCACTAAGATCATCTCTCTTAGAAACGATATTATAAATTTTAAGCAACTTGATCATGAACATGTTGCACAATCTTGGGAGAGGATGAAATCAATGATACGTAATTGCCCATCACATGGTTTGAATCTTTGGATGATTATACAAAACTTTTATGCCGGATTGAATTTTGCTTCTAGAAATCTTGTAGTTTCGGCCGCGGGAGGCACTTATATGGAAATCACTTTAGGAGAGGCTACCAAACTCCTAGATAATATTATGGTTAATTATTCTCAATGGCTCACTGAAAGATCTACTAATAAAAAAGTGCATGCAATTGAAGAGATTAATGTTTTGAGTGGAAAGATGGATGAACTTATGAAATTATTTGCTAATAAGAGTGCTCCTACTGATCCTAATGATATGCCTTTGTCTACCTTGATGGAGAATAATAATGAATCTATGGATGTGAATTTTGTTGGTAGGAACAATTTTGGTAATAACGCGTATAGAGGTAATTTTAATTCTAGGACGTTTCCTAGTAATTTCTCTAATAATTATGGTAATTCCTACAACAATCCCTATGGAAACTATAATAATATGCCCTCTGATTTTGAATCTAATATTAAAGAATTTATCACTTCACAAAAGAGTTTCAATGCTTTGATTGAAGAAAAATTGCTTAAGATTGATGAGTTGGCTAGGAATGCTGATAGAATTTCTCTTGATGTTGATTATTTGAAACTTAGATCTATTCCACCTAAGCATGATATCAATGAGTCTCTAAAAGCCATGAAAATTTCTATTGATGAGTGCAAAGAAAGAACAGCTAGGATGCGTGCTAAGAAAGATTGCTTTATAAAAGCGTGTTCTTCTAGTTTTCATGATAATAAGGATGAAGATCTAAAAGTTATTGATGTGTACCCTATTAAATCTTTGTTTTGCAATATGAGTCTTGATAATTATGGGGCTGAGGATGAGCCACCTTTACCTAGAAGGCGTTCCAAAAATTCGGAGTCTTTAGATCTTGATGCTAAAACTGTTAAAAGTGGGATTGAAGAGGTTAAAACTTTAAATATCAATGAACCCACTATGTTGGATTTCAAGGAATTTAATTATGATAATTGCTCTTTGATGGATTGTATTTCCTTGTTGCAATCCATGCTAAATTCTCCTCATGCTTATAGTCAAAATAAAGCTTTTACTAAACATATCGTTGATGCTTTGATGCAATCTTATGAAGAAAAACTTGAGTTGGAAGCTTCTATCCCTAGAAAACTTTATGATGAGTGGGAACCTACAATAAAAATTAAAATTTAAGATCGTGAGTGTTATGCTTTGTGTGATTTGGGTGCTAGTGTTTCCACGATTCCAAAAACTTTGTGTGATTTGCTAGGTTTCCGTGATTTTGATGATTGTTCTTTAAATTTGCACCTTGCGTATTCCACTATTAAGAAACCTATGGGAAGAGTTAATGATGTTCTTATTGTTGCAAATAGGAACTATGTGCCCGTATATTTCATTGTTCTTGATATAGATTGCAATCCTTCATGTCTTATTATTCTTGGTAGACCTTTCCTTAGAACGATTGGTGCAATTATTGATATGAAGGAAGGGAATATTAGATTCCAATTTCCATTAAGGAAAGGCATGGAACACTTCCCTAGAAATATAATTAAATTAACATATGAATCTATTATGGGAGCCACTTATGGATTTCCTACCAAAGATGGCAATACCTAGATCTATCTTCGCTTTTATGCAGCTAGGGGCGTTAAACGATAGCACCTGTTGGGAGGCAACCCAATTTTATTTTTATTCCTTGCTTTTTGATCCTGTTTAGTAATAAATAATTTACCTAGACTCTGTTTTGGTTGTGTTTTTGTGTTTAATTAGTGTTTGTGCCAAGTAGAACCGTTGGGAAGACTTGGGGAAAGTCTTTTTGATCTTGCTGTAGAAAATAGAAACTTTAGCGCTCACAAGAATGGCTGCCATTTTTATTTGGAAGGTGTTATTTAGTTAATTATTTTTGAATATTATTAATAGATAAATTCCTCACGTCCAGAAATTTATTTTAGAATTTTTGGGGTTCCAGAACTTGCGTTAGCTACAGATTACTACAGACTGTTTTGTTTTTGACAGATTCTGTTCTTCTTGTGTTGTTTGCTTATTTTGATGAATCTATGGCTAGTAAAAGAGTTTATAAACCATAGAGAAGTTGGAATATAGTATGTTTAACACCAATATAAATAAATAATGAGTTCATTACAGTACCATGAAGTGGTGTTTTGTTTTCTTTCGCTAACGGAGCTCACGAGATTTTCTATTTTGAGTTTTGTGTTGTGAAGTTTTCAAGTTTTGGGTAAAGATTTGATGGATTATGGAACAAAGAGTGGCAAGAGCCTAAGCTTGGGGATGACCATGGCACCCCAAGGTAAAATCCAAGGACACCAAAAATCCTAAGCTTGGGGATGCCCCGGAAGGCATCCCCTCTTTCGTCTTCGTCTATCGGTAACTTTACTTGGAGTTATATTTTTATTCACCACATGATATGTGTTTTGCTTGGAGCGTCTTGTATGATTTGAGTCTTTGCTTTTTAGTTTACCACAATCATCCTTGATGTACACACCTTTTGATAGAGACTCACATGATTTGAAATTTATTAGAGTAGTCTATGTGCTTCACTTATATCTTTTGAGCTATATAGTTTTTGCTCTAGTGCTTCACTTATATCTTTTGAGCTTTATAGTTTTTGCTCTAGTGCTTCACTTATATCTTTTAGAGCACGGTGGTGGATTTGTTTTATAGAAACTATTGTTCTCTCATGCTTCACTTATATTATTTTGAGAGTCCTTTAGAACAACATGACAATAATAAAAACTTTCATATAAGTGCATTGAATACTATGAGAAGTTTGATACTTGATAATTGTTTTGAGATATGGAGATGGTGATATTAGAGTCATGCTAGTTGAGTAGTTGTGAATTTGAGAAATACTTGTGTTGAAGTTTGTGATTCCCATAGCATGCACATATGGTGAACCGTTGTGTGATGAAGTCAGAGCATGATTTATTCATTGATTGTCTTCCTTATGAGTGGCGGTCGGGGACGAGCGATGGTCTTTTCCTACCAATCTATCCCCCTAGGAGCATGCGCATAATACTTTGCTTTGATAACTTGTAGATTTTTGCAATAAGTATGTGAGTTCTTTATGACTAATGTTGAGTCCATGGGTTATACGCACTCTCACCCTTCCACCATTGATAGCCTCTCTAGTATCGCACAACTTTCGCTGGTACCATAAACCCACCATATACCTTCCTCAAAACAGCCACCATACCTACCTTTTATGGCATTTCCATAGCCATTCCGAGATATATTTCCACGCAACTTTCCATCGTTCTGTTATTATGACATGCTTCATCATTGTCATATTGCTTGCATGATCATGTAGTTGACATCGTATTTGGGGCAAAGCCACCATTCATAATTTGCTCATACATGTCACTCATGCATCATTGCACATCCCGGTACACCGCCGGAGGCATTGACATAGAGTCATATTTTGTTCTAAGTATTGAGTTGTAATTCTTGAGTTGTAAGTAAATAAAGTGTGATAATCATCATTATTGGAGCATTGTCCCAAGTGAGGAAAGGATGATGGAGACTATGAATCCCCCACAAGTCGGGATGAGACTCCGGACGAAAAATAAAAAAAAGGAAAAAAGAGGCCAAAAAAAAGAAGGCCAAAAAAATGAGAGAAAAAGAGAGAAGGGACAGTGTTACTATTATTTTTCCACACTTGTGCTTCAAAGTAGCACCATGTTCTTCATATAGAGAGTCTCCTATGATATCATTTTCATATACTAGTGGGAATTTTTCATTATATAACTTGGTTTGTATATTCCAATGATGGGCTTCCTCAAAAACACCCTAGGTCTTCGTGAGCAAGCAAGTTGGAAGCACACCCACTTAGTTTCTTTTGTTGAGCTTTCATATACTTATAGCTCTAGTGCATCCGTTGCATGGCAATCCCTACTCCCTCACATTGATATCTATTGATGGGCATCTCCATAGCCCGTTGATATGCCTATTCGATGTGAGACTATCTTCTCCTTTTTGTCTTCTCCACAACCACCATTCTATTCCACCATAGTGCTATATCCATGGCTCACGCTCATATATTGCGTGAAGATTGAAAAAGTTTGAGAACATCAAAAGTATGATACAATTTCTTGGCTTGTCATCGGGGTTGTGCATGATTTAAATATTTTGTGTGGTGAAGATGGAGCATAGCCAGACTATATGATTTTGTAGTGATAACTTTCTTTGGCCATGTTATTTTGAGAAGACATGATTGCTTAGTTAGTATGCTTGAAGTATTATTATTTTTATGTCAATATTAAACTTTTATCTTGAATCTTATGGATCTGAACATTTATGCCACAATAAAGAAAAATTACATTGAGAAATATGTTCGAAAGCATTCCACATCAAAAATCCTTCTTTTATCATTTACCTACTCGAGGACGAGCAGGAATTAAGCTTGGGGATGCTTGATACGTCTCCAACGTATCTATAATTTTTGATTGCTCCATGCTATTATATTATCTATTTTGGATGTTAATGGGCTTTATTTTACACTTTTATATTATTTTTGGGACTAACCTACTAATCGGAGGCCCAGCTCAAATTGCTGTTTTTTGCCTATTTTAGGGTTTCGAAGAAAAGGAATATCAAACGGAGTCCAAACGGAATGAAACCTTCAGGAACGTGATTTTCTCAACAAACGTGATCCAGGAGACTTGGAGTGGCCGTCAAGAAACAAGGGAGGAAGGCACGAGGCAGGGGGCGCACCTACCCCCTTGGGCGCGCCCTCCACCCTCGTGGGCCCTTCGTTGCTCCACCGACGTACTTCTTCCTCCTATATAAGTCCATGTACCCCCAAAACATCCAGGAGAACCACGAAAACCTAATTCCACCGCCGCAACCTTCTGTACTCTAGAGATCCCATCTCGGGGCCTTTTCCGGAGCTCCACCGGAGGGGGCATTGATCATGAAGGGCCTCTACATCAACTCCATCGCCTCTCCGGTGATGTGTGAGTAGTTTACTTTAGACCTACGGGTCCATAGTTATTAGCTAGATGGCTTCTTATCTCTCTTTGGATCTCAATACAAAGTTCTCCTTGATTTTCTTGGAGATCTATTCGATGTAATCTTCTTTTGCGGTGTGTTTGTCGAGATCCGATGAATTGTGGGTTTATGATCCAGATTATCTATGAGCAATATTTGATTCTCCTCTGAATTATTTTATGTACGATTGGTTTATCTTTGCAAGTCTCTTCGAATTATCAGTTTGGTTTGGCCTACTAGATTGATCTTTCTTGCAATGGGAGAAGTGCTTAGCTTTGGTTTCAATCTTGCGGTGTTCGATCCCAGTGACAGAAAGGGAACCGATACATATTGTATTGTTGCCATTGAGGATAAAAAGATGGGGTTTATATCATATTGCATGAGTTTATCCCTCTACATCATGTCATCTTCCTTAAAGCATTACTCTGTTCTCTTGAACTTAATACTCTAGATGCATGCTGGATAGTGGTCGATGTGTGGAGTAATAGTAGTAGATACAGGCAGGAGTCTGTCTACTTGTCTCAGACGTGATGCCTATATACATGATCATACCTAGATATTCTCATAACTATGCTCAATTCTATCAATTGCTCGATAGTAATTCGTTTACCCACCGTAATACTTATGCTCTTGAGAGAAGCCACTAGTGAAACCTATAGCCCTGGGTCTATCTTCCATCATATTAATCTTCCAATACTTAGTTATTTCTTTTGCCTTTTATTTTACTTTGCATCTTTACTTCTCTTTATCATAAAATACCAAAAATATTATCTTATCATATCTATCAGATCTCACTCTCGTAAGTGACCGAGAAGGGCTTGACAACCCCTTTATCGCGTTGGTTGCGAGGTTCTTATTTGTTTGTGTAGTTGCATGGGATTTGAGCGTGATCTCCTACTGGATTGATACCTTGGTTCTCAAAAACTGAGGGAAATACTTACGCTGCTTTACTGCATCACCCTTTCCTCTTCAAGGGAAAACCAACGCAGTGCTCAAGAGGTAGCAAGAAGGATTTCTAGCACCATAACCAAGTCAAAATATACCAAGTACCCATCACAAACTCTTATCCCTCGCATTACATTATTTGCCATTGGCCTCTCGTTTTCCTCTCCCCCACTTCACCCTTGCCGTTTTATTCGCCCTCTCTTCCTCTCTCCGTCTTTTTCCGTTTCCCTTCTCCTTCCCTATTTTCCTTTTTGCCCGTTTCTTGTTTGCTTGTGTGTTGGATTTCTTGCTTGTCATGATGGCTCAAGATAATACTAAATTGTGTGACTTTGCCAATACAAACAATAATGATTTTATTAGCACTCCGATTGCTCCTCTTGCCGATGCTGAATCTTGTGAAATTAATACTGCTTTGCTGAATCTTGTCATGAAAGATCCGTTTTCTGGCCTTCCTAGTGAAGATGCTGCTACCCATCTAAACAACTTTGTTGATTTGTGTGATACGCAAAAGAAGAAAGATGTGATAATGATATTGTTAAATTGAAGCTATTTCTGTTTTCGCTTAGAGATCGTGCTAAAGCTTGGTTTTTGTCTTTGCCTAAAAATAGTATTGATTCATGGAATAAGTGCAAAGATGCTTTTATCTCTAAGTATTTTCCTCCCACTAAGATCATCTCTCTTAGAAACAATATTATGAATTTTAAGCAACTTGATCATGAACATGTTGCACAATCTTGGGAGAGGATGAAATCAATGATACGTAATTGCCCATCACATGGTTTGAATCTTTGGATGATTATACAAAACTTTTATTCCGGATTGAATTTTGCTTCTAGAAATCTTTTAGTTTCGGCCGCGGGAGGCACTTTTATGGAAATAACTTTAGGAGAGGCTACCAAACTCCTAGATAATATTATGGTTAATTATTCTCAATGGCACACCGAAAGATCTACTAATAAAAAAGTGCATGCAATTGAAGAGATTAGTGTTTTGAGTGTAAAGATGGATGAACTTATGAATTTTTTTTGCTAATAAGAGTGCTCCGACTGATCCTAATGATATGCCTTTGTCTACCTTGATTGAGAATAATAATGAATCTATGGATGTGAATTTTGTTGGTAGGAACAATTTTGGTAATAACGCGTATAGAGGTAATTTTAATTCTAGGCCATTTCCTAGTAATTCCTCTAACAATTATGGTAATTCCTACAACAATCCCTATGGAAATTATAATAATATGCCCTCTGATTTTGAATCTAATATTAAAGAATTTATCACTTCGCAAAAGAGTTTCAATGCTTTGATTGAAGAAAAATTGCTTAAGATTGATGAGTTGGCTAGGAACATTGATAGAATTTTTCTTGATGTTGATTCTTTGAAACTTAGATCTATTCCACCTAAGCATGATATCAATGAGTCTCTCAAAGCCATGAAAATTTCTATTGATGAGTGCAAAGAAAGAACAGCTAGGATGCGTGCTAAGAAAGATTGCTTTATTAAAGCGTGTTCTTCTAGTTTTCATGATAATAAGGATGAAGATCTAAAAGTTATTGATGTGTCCCCTATTAAATCTTTGTTTTGCAATATGAATCTTGATAATGATGGGGCTGAAGATGGGATAGATTCATGTGTCTCCTATTAAATCGTTCATGACGTGTCGTGTGCTCGCCCCCCTTCAATCCAGCGGGATGGATTCATGTGTACAGATGCGCTATTAGATAGATGTAATCTCACATCATGATCTATATCAAGAAGGTCCAACACGAATCAATGTCACTACTGCGCCAAAATTGATAGTGGCGGGCTACTCGTCTGATAAATACTCCGAACTTGTTATTGGATCCACACATGTTCAGGTACAACAACCGCCTTCTACCTCTCCTTCTAGAAATTTACATTATTTCTAATTTTGAAGATGTATGTTCGTCTGTCATCCAGAAAATGATTCCAACAAGTTTGACCTCGAAACTGCGCACAGTGAATGTCTTGGCACTAGAATCTATCGGCCCCAACCTGGACCAAGTTGTTGGTTTCCTGAGATGCTTTCCGTGCCTGGAGAAGCTATATATCGAGGTGATGTTCCTTTCCTGTTAAATGTTAACCATAAGGGAGTTCAATTTTTGACACCTTTTTCCAAGTTTACTATGACAATGTACTACGATTTCTGAAGGATTTTTTGGAGGATTTCAGTAAATACGTGCCCCTCATATTGGTTGCTTGATCCATATGGTTACAATCCATAAGAATTTCTCCTTTGGATTCATCTGTACTAGTTTTTTGAGGGAACTTTTCATCCACTCCAACCTCTTGTGAAGAAGGCTACATTTTTCTAGATTGTAATCAAATGCCCATGTTAATCATGTTGGATTGAACATGGCACGTTAGTGCATTTTACAAATCCTACAAACCAAATAGACATGTAATAATGTTCAAAACTGCATGTAGGCACTAACATGTTTTCTTCTTTTGCGGATAAGATTAGGCCTGGTAGTGGATAATGTGATACAATATAATAATCACATTGAATGCCTAGATCTGCATCTATCAGAAATTACTTTGAACTCCTACCGAGGGACCTTACCGAAGATTATATTCGCCAGGTTCTTTGTTGTCAGAGCAAGGGTGCTGAAGGTAATGTGGTTTGCCCTACATTTATTTCGCAAAAATGAATGGTTTGTTGATCAGCGCCGGCGGCTGCGGTGGAATGGAATAGGCTCTAAAAAAGCTGAATTTCATTTTGGAACTTCAGATGACAGAGTAATCAGAAGTCATCGTTTCAACCCCATACATGACTTCTCAGTGGCTGACCCCTTTGCAAAAATTATGATGTTACAAGTGGTACACTACTGCAGGATGCTGCTAACGCGACACTACGATCAAAGACCCTTCGATGAAACTCTGTGCGATGCATTAATCGCAAACGGTGATGAAAAATAACCGTTAAAAAATATGCAAGACGTTTGTGATGAAGGTTACATCAAACACGCTCCAGATTTTAGTTGCGTGTGCGATGAGGGGCATACGGTTTAGTTGAATGAAGTATTTGCGATGAGGCAAAACTAAAGAAACGGGCAGCCAGATGAAGGTGTGGGCAATATACAACATATGGTTCACTCGGATGAACTGTTTGTGATTAGGCAACACAAAAGAAATGGTCAGCCAGATCAAGATGTGTGCGATATACGACATACGGTTCACTTGGATGAACTGTTTGCTTTGAGCCAAGAGAACAGAAATGGTTCAATTTAACAGGAAGTGTGTGAACGTGGCAAACAGGTCTGTAATCATAAATGTGTGTGAAGACCGATTATAATATAGATGATTGCTGCTAATAAACCGTCTGTGTTGTGGGCAAATGCTTGGTGGTATACAATTGTCAGCGATTGATTAAATCATCACCGATGGGTTCCCCAGTATGGTCCGTGTGCGATGTCATTGCACACAGAACAACAACATATTGATAACCCACAAGTATAGGGGATCGCAACAGTTTTCGAGGGTAGAGTATTCAACCCAAATTTATTGATTTGACACAAGGGGAGCCAAAGAATATTCTCAAGTATTAGTAGTTGAGTTGTCAATTCAACCGCGACTTAATATCTGCAACAAAGTATTTAGTAGCAAAGTAGTATGATAGTAGCGGTAACGGTAGCAACAATAATAGTTTTGGTTTTATAGTGATTGTAACAGTAGCAATGGGAACGTAAATAAGCGAAGATCAATATGTGAAAAGCTCGTAGGCAATGGATCGGTGATGGATAATTATGTCGGATGCGATTCCTCATGCAATTGTTATAACATAGGGTGACACAGAAGTACCTCCAGTTCATCAATGTAATGTAGGAATGTATTCCGAATATAGTCATACGTGCTTATGGAAAAGAACTTGCATGACATCTTTTGTCCTACCCTCCCGTGGCAGCGGGGTCCTATTGGTAACTAAGGGATATTAAGGCCTCCTTTTATAATAGAGTACCGGACCAAAGCATTAACACTTAGTGAATACATGAACTCCTCAAACTACGGTCATCACCGATAAGTATCCCGATTATTGTCACTTCGGGGTTAACAGATCATAACACATAATAGGTGACTATAGACTTGCAAGATAGGATCAAGAACTCACATATATTCATGAAAACATAATAGGTTCAGATCTGAAATCATGGCACTCGGGCCCTAGTGACAAGAATTAAGCATAGCAAAGTCATAGCAACATCAATCTCAGAACATAATGGATACTAGAGATCAAACCCTAACAAAACTAACTCGATTACATGATAAATCTCATCCAACCCATCACCGTCCAGCAAGCCTACGATGGAATTACTCATGCACGGCGGTGCGCATCATGAAATTGGTGATGGAGGAAGGTTGATGATGATGATGGCGACGGATTCCCCTCTCAGGAGCCCCGAACAGACTCCAGATCAGCCCTTTCGAGAGAGATTAGGGCTTGGAGGCGGCTCCGTATCATAAAACGCGATGAATCCTTCTCCCTTATTTTTTTCTCCCCGAACACGAATATATAGAGTTGGAATTGAGGTCGGAGGAGCACCAGGGGGCCCACGAGGCAGGGGGCGCGCCCAGGGGTGTAGGCACGCCCCCACCCTCGTGGACAGGGTGTGGGTCCCCTGGCCTTGATTCTTTCGGCAGTATTTTTTATATATTCCAAAAATATTCTCCATTGATTTTCAGGTCATTCCAAGAACTTTTATTTCTGCACAAAAATAACACCATGGCAATTCTGCTGAAAACAGCGTCAGTCCGGGTTAGTTCCATTCAAATCATGCAAGTTAGAGTCCAAAACAAGGGCAAAAGTGTTTGGAAAAGTAGATACGATGGAGACGTATCACATATGTACTTATAACTTATAAGGACTTGATTCCATAAACAGATTCAACATCCAATTACATATGTGGCTAGTACACACATGACCTTTGCACACACCAAAGTATGTTCCAAAATTCCTAGAAACTCAAATAATGTATAAAAAGGCAAAATGAACGGTGAATAATTTCATATTAGTGTAGTTGCATGTTGCCTCTGTAAAATAAATCAAGGCGAGAAGAGAAAGCGTATGTTGTTTCGCACACATAGGTGACAAGGTCCCTATCGGAACCATGCGTCTTTTTGAGAGAATCTCCGGTTTGTAAGAAGTTTGTACCAAAACTTGTCCCAGTTTGGACTAATTTTTTGCCATAGCATGTTGGTGCTATGTCATAACACCATGCCAAGTTTCATGATTTTGAGGCGAGTTTTGGATTTAAAGTAATTTTAAAACTAGGTTTCTCAATGTTTACTATTGAGTTGGCACCACCCTGGATAGGCTTTTTCCTCATGGGTCCCAAATGACAAATCCAAATCTGTCACTACCATGCAACTTTTCTTATTAAGAATTACAGCCCATTTGGTGTGCGAGCTGAAAATAAGTTTGTGGGTGCTGGTGGGCGCTAAGAACTTGCGGTTCTGTAATGAACAAAGATCTCAAGGATCCCGCAAGAGTGAGGTTCTTTCCCTATGTTGTGAATGCTTATAATATTTATGTCTTAATTAAAGAAACGGCAAGCCATTGGCCCAGTATGAAAGAAAATGTGGGTCAAAGCCTAGTTGAAAAGGGCAACAATATCTAACTCTAGCTTACGAACAGTACAAAAGCACGATGATTAATTGCTCATCAGGTTTAGAAAAAATCCAGATTGAACAAGACAATGACATCTAACTCAACCAAAGTTTTCAGCAATCACAATCATATGGATCAGTCTGATCCATAAAATCAAGGTCCCGGGCCAGAAATTCTATTAGTACATGATGAAAATCTATTGTAAATAGAAGCCGAGCACGATCAGAAGCCCTTAGGTCCACCTGAAACTTCTTTTTATGCTATTCAACACTTGCAGTCGTAAGAAATTTCTTGTCGAAAAACTTAATCCTCACAGACAATAGTGCCCTCGCATTCAACATGAAGAATGTGACAAAGCTAGTGTTTGCATTGTTGGATGCATATCCTTCCAGCGTTACTGTCTTCAAACGAATGTCATCAGATATGAGAAAATGCCGGTGCTTCTTGAACCATATATTGGTTATACTTTTTTCTCCATGTGTTAGTGCCTAAATAGAGATGAAGATTGAAAACACTTAATATCTAAAAGAGATTATGTTGAAAGAGTGATAGCTGAATGATTAATTATAGTACATTATATATGGGCTTTCAATGTGCGTGAAATCATCACCTTTATATACAAATTCTCTAGACAAGGAAAGCATTGCAGCAAGCCAATAATTGTGTTCAGATCAAAAAACCACATACCGATATGTAAGGTCTTGACAAAATCCCCAACCACTGATAGGATGGACAAGCTCTTCATTGAGCATAGAACATAATATTAGTACCACAAGTGCACTCCAAGATAATACTTATGTGCACAAATGAAAAAAGCATATTACAAAAGTTTACGTGAATAATATACAGTACCTCAATAGGTGTGGAGCAAAACACCATCTTGAACCATATAAAAGGATCACGAATTGCACCCAAGGTCTCCAGTTTAGGCGCAGAGACTATAGTTATTTGTGAACGTACTATAGCAAAATCAAGGAGCAACCTTTGAAGTGAAGGGGCATCTTCGATGATGAGATCATGTCAAAAAAATTCCCATGCTTACAAGGTGGGCGACTTTATTTTGAGACAACGGATACGAATTTCCATTCCAAAAACAAGCAGCAAGCGCTCCAGGGCAGGGTAGTTGGAGTGGATGATGCTGTGTAGTGCGGCCTCTAACAGATCAACCAGCACAAGCACAAGATTTTCAGCAGTGGGAGACGAAGCATTTGTACCAGATTGTCTGCTAGATGGCACCGGGCGAAGGTGGCGGTGTGGAGAGAGGAGGAAAACCACGAGATGGACACCGGTGGTGAGGGCACAGATACATAGGTTCATGGTATGTTACATACATAGTCATGGTAGAACTCAAGCTGCTAGAGTTTATCGAATTGACGGGATGTCAGCCAGGCGGCCAGGTATGTCCAGCAGGTAGCATGTTGGGATGCAGATGTGTTGAACGGAGCCCTGGTGGGAGGAGATGATGGCTCCGGGGAGTTCAGAATCATCATCGACAGATAGCTGACGACAGTCGAGATTAAGAGGCGCGGCACGCCACATAGTGCGCCACCAAGATGCGAGGACTTGTGTGCGGCGGCCATCCTTGGTGAGGAGAAGGGAGATGATCTCCCCAAGGATGTCATCCAGGAGATTGTTGATGGGGTCCGCCGGAGATTCTACTGGTTCCTTAGGTCCAGGGGGCGCTTCTGGCCGCACAGCCGAGTCCAAGATCTACATCTGGCGGCGGCGCTGGCCGAAGTCTCATCTGTGTACATACCAACCTGAAAGAAAAAAAATGGCATAAACATACATGTAGGACATTCAAAATCAATTCTCAAGATCTGGAAGAAAAAAAGGCACAAACATATATGTAGGACATTCAAAATCAATTCTCACGATCTGTCCACGAATTATTAGCACACAAGCTATCCCTAGTCGGATTATTAGCAAAAATCATTTGTATAGAACAAACAATTAATCACTAACTCTATATGGATAAAATTCAAACAATCAATAAACTACGTGCATCTAACGGATCTTAATTACTATGATTTCATGGACTGAGAGAACATAACCATAGGATTTGTATTCCAGAAAAATTATAGAGGGGGGAGTAACCAGAGAAAACACATGATATGTTTGCCACGCAAATGGGTATATAGATGACTAACCGGTTTTCCGTCGGAGTCGTAGTCGTTGCCGGAGTTACTATTGTCCTCCAGCTCCGGCTGCGGGGGCACGATGGCGCCGACGAAGTCAAGGTCGTGCTGCTGCCCGTGCGAGACCTCATTGGCGACAACGGCAACCTCTGTGACCAGCTTCACGCATTGCACGGGTGCTTCACAAGCCCCGGCGTCACCACTCCCTTTGATGGTGCGCTTCGGCGCATCCTCATACACTCTAGAGTCCATACGTTGGTGACCACTATGAACCGGGGGTGCGGCCGCCTATTATGGCTGACAGCTCGGGCACACAATTAATATGAACCAGTGGGAGCGAGGCAGGCTGCAGTGAAAAGCTGTCTCGCCTCCCGGTGAGCCTGCGCGGCGGACTTCTGCCATTCCTACCGTCATTTCACACAGCTACTCGCACGCCTCCCATCAATACGCACACCTGCACGCACGCCTCCCGGTATGCCTACGTGGCGGACTACTCGCATGCGTCCCGTCAACTCACGCCCTGCTAGCACGACACACGGGGCGTGTGGCAGCACGTATATTTTTTGGTTTATGGATGATTCATTCTGCCGCTTTACTGCTTAATTGAAGCATGGCACGGTCTAACGCACACGGTCTGAATAAATAATCCGTATGAGATATTGGTTGTCAGTTTTTAATAATCCCCCGTTTGTAAGAAGATTATATCAAAACGAGTCTCGTTGACGAAAAAATACAATATCACTGTCTACTAGTGTCCATATATGACACCACGATAAGTTTCATGAATTTCAACTAAGTTATGGATTTATTGAATTTTAAAAATATATATTCTCAATATTTTGAAATCTCTTGCACATGGAAACATGCACCCAGGGACACATATGATTTTGCAACCCATTTTGGTGCACATGTAACTCAAATTTGATTTTTGCACATTAAATCCCTAGGAAATCAATCAATGTATAAAAACGGTCGAATGATGTCTGTTTTTTAAGAGGTAACACGACACTCCGCCTTTCGTCACATGTTCACTACAGAAAAAGTTTGACATGCCTCATAGTGGCTGTGGTGGTGCGGGATGTGTGTGTGTGTATGTGTGTGTGGGGTGGGGGAGGGGTCTGGCAGGACACTACGAGTCATGAACCTCCGTGTGGGATTATTGATCATTTTGTGAGTCATATATGCAACATCAAAGTCGCGAATTGGTTATTTAAAGCATCACACAGCCCTTTCATACATAATGTTTAGGCCACATGCATGCATTGGTGGTCCTCTCGGACACTCCCTCATGTGGTTATCAGCGACGTGCCCATTCGTTAGCCCGCAAAGGTTTCCAGTTTCCACCGACAACGAGAGGCATTTGACCAAAAGGTGGATTCATCTTGGCATGTGTGTGGTGTGGATCATGGTGGGATTCCATATCAAAGTTCGAGCACATGCGTACACACTCCCACGGGCTTGAAGTGAGGGGCTACACGCATTGTGGTGTAGTGCGTTTTCGGTTTGCGAAGCATGTGCCACGTCAAAGTTGTGCATTGGGTATTCAAACATCACATAACACACGGGCGCATGCACACAGTGGTTTTGTCCTATGACATCACTCGCGTGTGCCTCTCTCTGTGGGCCCACGAGGTCATCATCAACAAGTTGAACGTACAACGAGAGAGACGTTAATTTGACCAACAAGGATGGTTCTTTTTTGGTTTGTGTTACGTATATGCACAGTATAGGAGTATGTACATGTCAAAGGGGGGGCAACATGAATACTCTATATATATGTGTGTCATAACCTCGCTCCATGTGGGGACTTTTTGGTTCCCGAGGCAGGTTCCACATCAAAGTTGTACATTATATTGGTATTCAAACATCACGCAATACCATGCAGGCGGTGGTTGCCCTATATATAGGAACTCACTCGCGTGTGGCGCTTCCATCCGTGGGCATGCGCGGTTCTCCTCCATCACTTTGACCCATTGAGAGAGAGGTTAATTTGATCATCAAGGAATGATTCTTTTTTGCTTTGTGCTATACATTGCAAGTACATATATACCACGCGTCGAATGGGGGGCTTTCATATAGCACATACCATGCGTCATGAACCTCTCGCTCTCTGTGGGGACTTTTTGGTTTCCTATATACATGGCGCCACATCAAAGTTGTGCATTGCGTATTCAAACATCACACAAACAGCTCTTTGGGTCACATGTAGACGGTGGTACATAGTCCTATATAGGATGATCACTCGCGTGCGACGTACGCTTCACTTCTGTGTTGGGCTCGTGAGTTCGTCATCCATCACTTTGACCCAGCGAGAGAGAGGTACGCGTTTGATGAACAAAGAGAATTAATTCTTTTAGGATTATGTTACTAGGTGTATATATAGTATGTGTCGAGGGGTGTGACTAGTTTGGTCCATCACTTTCATCGACAGTGCGAGAGAGGTTAACTAATTTGACTTAGGAGGGGATTAATTTTTTGTTTTGTCTTGATATAGATCATGATGTGAGATTACATATATATAATAGCGCATCTGTACACATGAATCCATCCCGCTGGATTGAAGGGGGGCAAGCACACGACACGTCATGAACGATTTAATAGGGGACACATGAATCCATCCCATCTTCAACCCCATCATTATCAAGATTCATATTGCAAAACAAAGATTTAATAGGGGACACATCAATAACTTTTAGATCTTCATCCTTATTATCATGAAAACTAGAAGAACACGCTTTTATAAAGCAATCTTTCTTAGCACACATCCTAGCGGTTCTTTCCTTGCACTCATCAATAGAAATTTTCATGGCTTTGACAGACTCATTGATATCATGCTTAGGTGGAATAGATCTAATGAGGTCGAGAGGGGTGGAGTGCCATAGGGGGCACCACCGCTGGGAAAGGATGGTTGTCCGTGCCCCATATTTGATTGGGAGGAGGGAGATGATGACTATCAACATATCACCGGGGAGGCTGCTGATGAAGTCTAGGCCCGCTGGAGTCGCTTGCGGTTCTTGCTCGACCCGCCTCCGTTTGTTGGCAGCCCCACTATCCACCTCCGGAGTCTCCTTGTCAGCGGCGCTTTCTGATAGAAGTGGGAGTACAGGGAATATTTAGTTAAAATAGGGCAATAGAAAAGTGTATTGGCACCTAGATGTTAGTAGGTAGGAATAGAGTAAGAAAATGGAATAACAATTGGTTGCTTAAATACTACACAATTCCTTTGATATTGCTGGGTAAGTGAACATGCAGATACTTGAAAAGAACACTTACTTCGAACGAAGTCTGGACAGATGATGTCGTCGAGGAAGCTAGCATATATCTCATGACCAGGCTTTTTATGTGCAGTGCAATTTTAGTGCCAGCTTTCAGTACATAAAACTTAGAAATTTCTGTCCAAAGGCCCCTAGCAAAATAGGAGTGACCACATTCATCAAGTCTTACAGAAGCAACGATTGTAAATCCATGGTTCGTGTTCAGTGTGACATCTCTGTAGTCTTCATTTATGTAAAGGGCAAGATTGTGTAGTACAGATTCCGTTGCATAGCAAGGGACTAGCTGCAGAAAATGGTAGGATTGTTGAAAAAATATGGTAACATGCAAATATGGGCAAAATTGAAAGAACTGTACAACAGTTGTAATCAAAGGACAAAAATCTATAATTAAACAGATAGGGTAACCATGATGTCATGGAAATATGAGAGTAATCTAAAGAACAATACATCATTACTTTGGCTAATATAGAAAATAGATGGAAAAAATCCCCTTTGACGTATATGCTGCATGTGGCACCCATTATCCAAATGTAGCAATATTTAGTATATGTTCAAGAAAGTAGGCCATGCCAACCAATTTAGGGTGAGATTGAACATACTGCGTGCATCCTCAAGTCATCTGGTACGGTGAGATGGAACTCCATGGATGTCTGGCCGAGGCCGCAAAGTCATGTTGTGTCTGCACACTGTACACTATATGAATGAAAGAAAACCCTCAAATCAGCTCGAATAAAAATGAATTGACAGCAATTTTGGCTATGTGATTAAAGGAGGCAGATGAACTGGGATAAGAGATGAGATAATATCTCATTAAATTAGTTACCTTGTTGTCCATGAGAAAAAAAACCCTCAACGAGCTAGGTCGACCGCGAGCAACGTTGAGAAAGTCGATGGCGATAGGAGGCGCCAAGCGGAACTGGTGAAATGCGGTGGGGTTTGTCGGCAGCCTGGCGGTGGCGACAGGCTTCGAGCTAAGTGGTTGCCGCGGCGATAGGTGGTGCCATGCAGAGTCGCAGAGGAGCTTGTGCAGGTGTGAATGGGGATCGGAGGGGGTGGCGGATGGGGTGAGGGTTTTTGTGACATGGGGATGGTGAGGGTTTTCTTTTTCTTTTTTGAATTGGGTGGTGAGGGTTTTCTGTCCCACAAAGAGTTTTGCAGGCAACGGTTTGCTAGAGCCAACCGTGTGTGATTGACGTAACAGGGAAAATGAAAGTCGTTGAACACGGTTCTAATTTTGGAAACCGTGTGTGATTGGCGTACTACCTCCGTCCTAGTTTATTGGTCCCCTTTGTAATTTGTGCCAAATTTTGACCAAAGATTTAACTAACAAATGTTTATGCATGTCACCAAAAATTATATCATTGAACACAATGTTCAAATACGCATCCAATGATATAATTTTTGCTGACCTGCGCTAACAGTTTGTCAGTTAAATCTTTGGTCAAAATTTAACACATATTACAAAGGGGACCAATAAACCAGGACAGAGGTAGATTTCATCAACCGAACTGATTGCATCCATATCCCACATTTAGACATAAGTAAACATAGATTAAACATACTCATACATAGGTAATAAGCGTACACAAACATAGTTCAACCATAAGTACACAGTTCAACCATCATTAAGCATAGTCAAGCGCATTTATAATTAAGACACTACATAGCCATACATAGTTCGATCCCACCTGTCATCTCATCTACTGACATGATCTTGAAGCTTCTTCAGGTACACGGCGTACGCGGCGTGCGCCACCATGCGAGAATACTTCTGCTTGAAGGAGCCAATGACTTGTCCTCTTGCATGTGCCAGAACTCTTTCGTACATGTGATGAAGCTTTTGGTTGCAAAATGGGCACTGAAAGCTGCCATCGCGGGTCCTAATACGCCTGTTATGCATTCTCGCATAAAGCTCCATGAGGATTTGCCTCTTGTACCTCCTCTGGCCATCTTCATCCTCACTGTCGACATCGTTCAGATAGCACCTATACATATAGTAAAAAATGTGGCATCAAATTTGGAATACAAACTAATCTCTAGCGAACATTTGGCAGTTGCCAAAATTGGCATCAAATCAATGTTTACATGCTGTGAAGTATGGCTATTTTTTAGACATATCTAGAGATTATGGTTCAATTTTTAAGCACAATCGTCTATGTACAGACCAATCTTGCAGAAAATAATGGCACAAACATATATGTAGGTAATTCAAAATCAATTGTGAAGACCTTGCTAGAAGTTATTAGCACGAACACTAACCCTAGTTGGATTATTAGCAGAAATCATTTGCACAGATGAAACAACTAATGACTTATCACTTGTATCATTCCAACAATCAATACACTACACGGATCTAACGAAACTTACTCAGATTTCATGGATTAGGAGAATATAACCATAGGATTTCTATTCCAAAAAGGGGGAGACAGGACGCAGGAGTAAACAGAGAAATCCTAGGATGTATTTGACACATAAATGGGTATAGATGACTAACCGATTCTCCGTCGTCATCGGAGTCACCGCCCGAGTCGTCACCGGAGTCAGTGTGGACCTCCAGCTCCAGCTATGGAAGCACGATGCCGTCGACAACATCAGGGTGTAGCGATAACTCATCGTCGGCGACGACAACCTCTATCTCCATCTCCACGCCATGCTCTAGTGCTTCAGCAGCCCCGGCGTCGCCACTCCCTCCGATGGGGCGCTTCGGCGGCACCTTCATACACTGACGACTTTGAGGACTGAGAGCAGCATCGAGGATGCAAGCGGAGAGAGAGGATTGTCTCTGTGGCGAGGATGGGGGGTGCGGCCGCTCGGGCGCGCCATTAATATGGAGTAGTGGGAGAGAGGCAGGCGACAGTCAAACCGCTGGCTTGCCTCCCGGTGAGCTTGTGCACCGGACTGCTAGCATGCATACCGTCATTTCACACAGCTACTCGCATGCCTCCCGATGACACTGCGCAATGAGCATGCCTCCTGTCAATTCACACACCTTCACGCACGCCTCCCGGTCTTCCTGCGCGACGGACTACTCGCATGCATCCCGTCAACTCACGCCTGCTCGCACGCCACACGGGTCACGTGGCGGCACATATGTTGTTTTTCTATTTTGATGATTAATGCTACTACTTTATTACTTAACCAAAGCATGGCACGTATCCATTGTTGGTATAACGTCCACGGTACGAATAAATAATCCGTTTGCGATATTGGTTCCCAATTATTAATAATCTCCCGTTTGTAAGAAGATAAAGATTATAACAAAACTTGTCTCAAATTTGACAAAAAATTACAATGCCACTGTGTATTGGTGTCCATATGACAACACAATAAGTTTCATGAATTTCAAATAAGTATTGGATGTACTACATTTTAAAAATCAAGATTCTCAATGTTTGAAATTTCTTGCACCGGGAGTAAACATGCACCCAGTGAGACACATGTGTTTTTTAATCCAATTAGGTGCACTGTCACGTGTGCATGTCGCTCAAATTTGATTTTTGCAAATTATACCCATAGAAAATCAATCAATGTACTAAAACGTCTTAATGATCTTTGTTTTTTTTTCAAAATTAAAACCTCCCTCCTTTGGTAACATATGTTCACCGCAGGAAAATTTAACATGCATCGTAGTTGCGGTGGATGAGGTGTGTGTGTGTGCGCGCGCGCGTCTGGGGGAGGGGGGTGGCTGGCAGTACACTACGAGTCGTGAGCCACCGTGTGGGTTGGCCGTTTTGTGAGGCAGGTGGCACATCAGAGTCATGAATTCGTTATTTAAAACATTACACAACCCTTTCATACATACATGCTTTGGCCACATGTAGTCGTTGGTTGTCCTACACGACACTCACTCACGTGTGATGCTTTCTGTGGGCCCATGAGGTCGTCGTCCATCACTTTGACCAATAGCCGGCAAAGAGGTTAATTTGACTAGCAAGGTAGAATCTTTTTTGTTTGTGTTATGGTGAGATTATATAGTATGTGTCGAAGAGGTGGGAGGGGACTAGCATTTATACTACATACGCGTCCGTGAACACGTACACCTCACTCAGTGTTGGGACTTTTTGGTTTTCGAGGCACGTGCCACATCAAGGTTATGCATTGGCTATTCAAACATCACACAACACCTTTTTGGGCCACATGCATGCATGCGGTGGTTATCCTAGGATGCTCACCTATGACGCTTCCATCTATGGGCCCGCGAGGTCATCGTCGATGCATGCATCACTTTGACCTACATCAGGAGAGGTTAATTAATTTCACCAACAAGGAGGATTCTTTTTGGGTTGTATTATGGTAGGAGCATATAGTATGCGTCAAAGAGGGGGAAGGGGACCGACATATGTAGTACGCTTCATGAAACCTCGCTCTGTGTGGGGAGTTTATGGTTTTTGAGGCATGTGCCAAATCAAAGTTGTGCATTTTGGGTATTCAACATATGTTTGGCCCACATGCAAAGCGATGGTGCTTGTCAGCTTGCACCCACTCACGCGGTTATCAGCGATATCGATGCTTTGCATCTATGGGCCTGCTTGGTCCATCACTACTTTTCCTGACAACGAGAGAGGTTAATTTGACTTAGGAGGGGATTATTTTTTGTTTGTATTATGGTATATAGGTCATGCTCTGGATGACATGATACAGTTTGAGCACACATGCATGTGTAGGCATGAATCCCACCCATCGAGTCGAAGTGGCCAATACCACGACACGTCATGAACCGATCTCGCTCTGTGCGGGAGCTGTACGATTTTCGATGCACGCGCCACATCAATGTTGTGAATGGTATTCAAACATGCATGCACGCATTACCACCATACATACATATGCATATAGTGGTTGTCTTTGAACGGTACACTCCTCGCGTGGTTATCGACGACAAGCCTATATATTCATGGGCCCGCGTGGACATCCATGGTGATGAAGATCACGATCCGTGGACGGATCTCTCCCAAGGGGGGGGGAGATGCTGCGGAGCATCCTTCCATCATCCCCATGGACTCTACAACAACACATCAAGCACCACGTGGACCCATGACAAGAGCTGGAGCACGTGCAATGGAAACCGAGGTGAACTCCTTCCTACTTGACTTTCATATGGACACAAATGGAACTTGGTTGCTACCTCACCAAAATACTCTATGCCTCATTAGGTATGAAGAGGAACAACACCAAGAAGCTCAGGAGCATCCCCAAGGAGGAGGAGGACCACCCCAAGGCCACGCGGAGCAAGACGGAGCACAACAGTAGCAACATTGGAAGTCCCAGGCGACCCCGTGCGCACGGGTCCCCGAGACCCCGTGCCCACGGACTATGCAGGGAGTTGGCGCTGGGGCACCCCATGCGCACGGGTGTGTACCATGCCCACGCCCCCCCGTGCGCACGGGCTCTCCAGGATGGACGGCTGTGATCACCTGTTTGAGCTCCTCTTCATCCACTTCGACCCCAAGCCTATATATTCTGTACCTAGGGTTATGTTTAGGGTTAGCAAAGTATTAGATGAGATATTTTTGAGCTTTGCTCCTTCTACCTTCCCTCTTGTGGATCAAGACCTCTTAGGGAAGAATCCTTGTGGATTTCAAGATCTCCACAAGGAGAAGACTATCTTCAAGACCTCATCTCCTAGGAGTGGGAAGAACTTTGCCATTGTATCTTTCCCTTGATTGCGTTTGTGACTTGTGGATCTTGTGATGCTATTCTAGTGGATGTGTAATCGGGTATTGTTGGAGTGATTTCCTCTTTGTGTTCTTGGTGTTCATCTCCTTTTCCCCTCCAAGTGTGAAAATATCCATCTTAGGGTTTCACCCTACAACACATGGGGATGGCCGTAGGATGCTCCGCATCACTTGAGGTCATCTTGCACTTGACGTTCCGCCTTGGTAGCTTGGCGCACTAGCTCGATGAGTTTCGAGTATGGTTGGAAGTCGGCGATCTTCTTGATGGGATGATTGAGTCCATTCAAGAAACGTGCCATAGTTTTCTCATCATCTTCCGTGACATTGGCTCGTATCATGGCAATCTCCATTTCCTTGTAGTACTCTTCAATGCTCTTGGTTCCTTGTTTGAGAAGTTGGAGTTTTGTTGTAGTAGGTTGGCACGCAACGTGCTCTCATGACATCCTTCTTTTCTGTCCAAGTTGTGATGGGTGGTTCACCTCTTGCCTCTTGACACTCAATGACTTATTCCCACCAAATGAGGACGTAATCTTGGAACTCAAGGTATGCCATAGCAATCTTCTTTTCTTCCTCATAGTTGTGCAAGTAGAAGATTTTGTCAACCTTCAATGCCCATGAAAGGTACTCTTCGGGATCATTGCTTCCGGAAAACTTGGGCATGGTGAACTTTAGCTTGCCGCAGCGTTACTCTTTGTTGTGTTGGGGTTGGGGATGATGACGCCCTTGTCATGGAGGATTGTCAACCTCATGTTGCTCTTGTCGTGGATGATTTCCATTGTCTTCTTGCTCTTGGTGAACTTGAGGTTCTTGTCGAACTTGTGGATGAGCTTGTTGAGCTTGTGGAGGAGCTTGAGGAACTTAAAAATGCACTCATGATTGATAAATCCTCTCTTGAACTTCATCGCAAAGTGCTTCTTCTTGTTCGCGTCTATGGCAGCTGCATGTGGCAACAGCGTGACTTGTGTTGTGGAGTGCACGTTGCGCCTCAAGTGCTTGAGCTTCTCGGCGTTGTTGTTCTTGACATTGTGCCTCGGCATCTTGTTCGTCTTGGTGTAGGCGCGCTCATTCTTCCTCTTGTTGGCATAGACGTTGCCGTTCTTGTGCTTGCGCAAATGTAGCTTGGTTTTAACGATGTCGATGCTCTTGCGCTCGAAGTTGCTCTTGATGATCGGTGTCATGTATGGGATTGCAATTTGCTTGACGATCTTGATGCACGGCTTGTCGAAGAGTGTTCGATGTCAGAGTACTTGAGCCAGAGATGGTGTTGTCGGAGTGTCGACTCGAGCGGCTCCGTCTTGAATAGGATGAAGAGCTAGAAGAGTGGTTGACCAACAAGGCACGAATATCGTCCATTCTTGCATTGCTCTCTTGTTTTTGTTCGTCGAGCTTATTGTAAAAGTAGTCTCTTGTACGTTGCTCGGAGAGGTGTATGTCGGTGGCGAGGTTGTCAATGCGGTCGCTCATTGCTTGTTGTTCTTGATGCAAAGCTCGTTGTGCACCAAAGAGGTGGCTCTTGGTGACGTAGGAAGACTTGTCGTCGTCTTGCTCGATGAAGAGTGGGTTGGTAGTGTCAGATTTCAGGCTTCGCAGAGCTTTGAGAGGTTCGAACATTGGGGTGCGTATGAAGAACTCCTTCTCCCCAACCTGCCGGCCCAACGATTCCATAGCGTAACTCGACGAACCCAAGGGACAAGAGACATAACAGTTTATCCTAGTTCGGGCCACCTTGCGGTGTAATACCCTACTCCAGCTTTGTGGTGGATTGCCTCGAGGGGCTTTGGATGAATTAGTACAATGGATGAACAGCCTTAGGAGGTGAGGTGTTCTTGAGCTCGATGAGCTGGTGGGGTGGCCAGGGTGCAATGGATCTGATCTCTCTCTCTCTCTGTGAATGTGTGTGTGTGTGTCCAGGGTGGAATGGATCCGTCCGTTCTATGGTGGTGGCTAGGTCCTATTTATAGTGGCCTTGGTACTCTTCCCAAATGTAGGTGGGAAGGTATCCCACAACGGCCAAATTCAAAGGGAGAAAACTAGTACAAGTTATCCTGACAAAATTAGTCTTCGCCTGCAAAGGCTCTGGTGGTGATGCTGTAGTGGGCTCCGCGATGACCTCCGTCCTGTCGTCCTGGCGGTCTTGGTCTCGTTGCACCAATATGGAAACCTTTGCCTGATTACTCAGGACTTCGCGCCTGTGCTTGCCCCCTTGGCACCAACAGGGAAACTGGTACACTGCGCCCGCTGGTGCCCGCCTGGCCTTGGTCGTCATGGCTCATGTCATGTGAACCTCGCGAGGTGCACCTTGCCTTGATATATCCGCTCCTCGGGAGGTAGCCTAGTGAGGCCGCCCCCAGGGAGGTCTTGGTGTCGTCCGCCTCGCGAGGCTTGGTCCCTTGCGAGGGTCTTGAGTCGTTCCTGCTGAAACTGGGCCATACCGGGCCGTTTGATGACCCACAAGTATAGGGGATCTATCGTAATCCTTTCGATAAGTAATAGTGTCGAGCCCAACGAGGAGCAGAAGGAAATGATAAGCGGTTCTCAGCAAGGTATTCTCTGCAAGTACTGAAATAATAGGTAACCGATAGTTTTGTGATAGGATAATTTGTAACGATTAACAAGTAACAAAAGTAAATAAAGTGTAGCATGGTGGCCCAATCCTTTTTGTAGCAAAGGACAAGCATGGACAAACTCTTATATGATGGAAAGCGCTCCCGAGGACACATGGGAATTATCGTCAAGCTACTTTTCATCACGATCATATGATTCGCGTTCGGTACTTTGATAATTTGGTATGTGGGTGGACCGGTGCTTGGGTACTGCCCTTACTTGGACAAGCAGCCCACTTATGATTAACCTCTATTGCAAGCATCCGCAACTACAACAAAAGTATTAAGGTAAACCTAACCATAGCATGAAACATATGGATCCAAATCAGCCCCTTAGGAAGCAACACATAAACTAGGGTTTAAGCTTCTGTCACTCTAGCAACCCATCATCTACTTATTACTTCCCAATGCCTTCCTCTAGGCCCAAGTAATGGTGAACTGACATGTAGTCGATGTTCACATAACACCACTAGAGGAGAGACAACATACATCTCATCAAAATATCGAATGAACACCAAATTCACATGACTACTAATAGCAAGACTTCTCCCATGTCCTCAGGAACAAACGTAACTACTCACAAAGCATATTCATGTTCATAATCAGAGGGGTATTAATATGCATATAGGATCTGAACATATGATCTTCCACCAAATAAACCAACTAGCATCAACTACAAGGAGTAATTAACACTACTAGCAACCCACAGGTACCAATCCCAGACTTAGAGACAAGAATTGGATGCAAGAGATGAACTAGGGTTTGAGAGGAGATGGTGCTGGTGAAGATGTTGACGGAGATTGACCCCCTCCCGATGAGAGGATCGTTGGCGATGATGATGGCGATGATTTCCCCCTCCCAGAGGGAAGTTTCCCCGGCAGAACAGCTCCGCCAGAGCCCTAGATTGGTTCCGCCTCGTGGCGGCGGAGTCTCGTTCGGAAAGATGGCTTATGATTTTTTTTCATCGAAAGACTCCATATAGTAGGAGTTGGACATCGGAGGGCCACTAGGGGCCCACGAGGTAGGGGGGCGCGCCCAGGGGGTAGGGCGCGCCCCCCACCCTCGTGGGAAGGGTGTGGCCCCCCTGGTGAACTTCTTGTGCTCAGTATTTTTTATATATTCTGAAAATGTCTTTCGTGAAGTTTCAGGACTTTTGGAGCTGTGCAGAATAGGTCTCTAATATTTGCTCCTTTTCCAGCCCAGAATCCCAGCTGTCAGCATTCTCCCTCTTTATGTAAACCTTGTAAAATAAGAGATAATATGCATAAGTATTGTGACATAATGTGTAATCACAGCCCATAATGCAATAAATATCGATATAAAAGCATGTTGCAAAATGGACGTATGAACTCCCCCAAGCTTAGACCTCGCTTGTCCTCAAGCGAAAGCCGAAATTGAAAAATATGTCCACATGTTTAGAGATAGAGGTGTCGATAAAAATAAAATATGGACATGAGGGCATCATGATCATTCTTAGAACAACAACTTATATAATTCTTGTCATATTATCTCTTATGCTAGAGTAACAATTCAATCACAATTTCAAGTATGAATCATAAACTTCATTGAAAACTAACAAACTATAATCTCAGTCATTGGAGCAATTGCAATTTATCATAACGTAGGAAAGAGTCAATATATAAGAGCTTTTCAGCAAGGCCACATACTCAACTATCATATAGTCTTTCACAATTGCTAACACTCACGCAATACTTATGGGTATGGAGTTTTAATTGGACATAGAGAAAGATAGGGGCGTATAGTTTTGCCTCCCAACGTTTTACCTCAAGGGTATTGTCAACAATAATAGTTCATGAAAACTCACATCAAGTTAGCCATATATACCAGGATCTTTCCAACATGTTGTGCTTGCCAAAAGATAAAATGTAAAAAGGAAGGGTGAAGATCACCATGACTCTTATGTAAGGTAGGAGATAAAAGTAAAAGATAGGCCCTTCGCAGAGGGAAGTAGAGGTTTTCATGCGCTTTTATGATTGGATGCACAAAATCTTAATGCGAAAGAACGTCACTTTATATTGCCACTTGTGATATGGACCTTTATTATGCAGTCCGTCGCTTTTATTTCTTCCATATCACACGATCGTATAAACCTTATTTTCTCCCACACTAATAAGTCATACATATTTAGAGAGCAATTTTTATTGCTTGCACCGATGACAACTTACTTGGAGGATCTCTCTCAATCCATAGGTAGGTATGGTGGATTCTCATGGCAAAACTGGTTTAAGGGTGTTTGGAAGCACAAGTAGTATCTCTACTTGGTGCACATAATTGGCTAGCATGAGAGGGGAAGGCAAGCTCAATCATGTTGAATGATCCATGACAATATAATTTATCTCAGATGTAAGAAAACATAGCCCATTACGTTGTCTTCCTTGTCCAACGTCAACCCTTTAGCATGTCATATTTTAATGAGTGCTCACAATCATAAAAGATGTCCAAGATAGTATATTTATATGTGAAGACCTCTCTTTCTTTATTACCTCCTATTAATTGCAACGATGACCAAAACTATGTTTGTCAACTCTCAACAACTTTTATTCATCATACTCTTTCTATGTGAGCTCATTACTCTCCATAAGATCCATATGATCTCTTTTATTTCCTTTTTATTCTTCTCTTTTCTTTTATTCACTCAAGATCATGGAAAAACAATCAAGCCCTTGATTCAACAATAATCTTTATTATATAGCTCACAAACTCGATTACATAGAAGGATCATAAAGCAAAACTCACAACTAGACCATACTAAAAGCTTTTATTCTGCTAGATCAAGATATTATCAAAAGGATCGAACTAAGAAAAACGGTAAAGATAAAAGTGATGGTGATACGATACCGGGGCACTCTCCCAAGCTTGGCAGTTTCCAAGGGGAGTGCCCATACCCGATGCTCAGTTCTTCTTTGTTGGTGAAGAAGGTGATGGTTTTGTTGATGGCGTAGGCTTCTTCCTTAATTTGCGCTTGAGGACAGAGTTTTGGTCCCTTAGGTCATCGATCTCCTGCTCCAGGCTCAGTATCTTTTTGCATAGTTCCTGCTTGTTTTCCTGCAAGAGGCGAAAAGGGATAAACTTGATCTTAGGTTTCTTTACTCTATCTGGGAGGCTTGACTTTTTGAACTCCACATGCATGTCCCTAGGTTGAGGTAATGGGACTTCATCTTCTTCTAAGCTCGTCTCCTCCCTTCCCTTGGGTTCATAGTCCTCTTATTCTTCCGTAGTCCAACCACAACGCTCCACATCCCCATAGACATTAGGATCTGCAAGGTAATCAGCCACATAGCTTTCTCCTTCCGAATCCTGGGACGACATGTTGCTCTAATCTACAGCAGGACAGCTTGAAACAAAGACAGGAGATATTTGCATGATACAAGAGTCAAAACCTTCGGGAGATTATATAATGAATTTTTACCGACCAAAATACGTAACGTGTAAGAAAACGGAGTCCGGAGAGCACACGAGGTGCCCGCGAGGTAGGGGGGCGCGCCCAGGGGGGTAGGGCGCGCCCTCCACCCTCGTGGAGTCCTCGTGTCCTTCCCGGACTGTTTCTTATTTTTCTATTTTTCTAAATATTCCAAAACGGAATAAAATTGCCATTAGAACTGTTTTGGAGTCGGTTTACTTACCGTACCACATACCTATTCCTTTTCGGAGTCTAAAACGTTCCGGAAAGTTTCCCTTATGTATTCCTCCGTGGTTACGGTTTCAATAACATTGGTTTCAACATTTATAGGATTACCTGAAATATAATGTTTAATTCGTTGACCGTTCACCACCTTCGGATTTGTGCCTTCGAAGTTGTTGATTTTTATGGCACCAGAACGATAGACCTCCTCGATAACGTAAGGACCTTACCATTTAGAGAGAAGATTTCCTGCAAAAAAAAATCTTAAACGAGAGTTGTATAATAATACATAATCACCTACATTAAACTCACACTTTTGTATTCTTTTGTCATGCCATCTTTTGACTTTTTCTTTAAACAACTTGGCATTTTCGTAGGCTTGGGTTCTCCATTCATCAAGTGAGCTAATGTCAAATAACCTCTTCTCACCGGAAAGTTTGAAATCATAGTTGAGCTCTTTAATAGCCCAATAAGCCTTATGTTCTAGTTCGAGAGGTAAGTGACATACTTTTCCATAGACCATTTGATACGGAGACATACCCATAGGATTTTTATATGTAGTTCTATAGGCCCATAATGCATCATCAAGTTTCTTGGACCAATTCTTTCTAGATATATTAACAGTCTTTTGCAAAATTAATTTGAGTTCTCTATTACTCAATTCTACTTGACCACTAGACTATGGGTGATAAGGAGATGCAATTCTATGATTAACATCATACTTAGCAAGCATTTTACGGAAAGCACCATGAATAAAATGTGAACCACCATCAGTCATTAAATATCTAGGGACTCCAAACCTCAGAAAAATAACTTCTTTAAGCATATTAATAGAGGTGTTATGATCAACACTACTAGTTGGAATAGCTTCTACCCACTTAGTAACGTAATCAACAACAACTAAAATATGTGTATATCCATTAGAGGCAGGAAAAGGGCCCATATAATCAAAGCCCCAAACATCAAATGGTTCAATAACAAGTGAATAATTCATAGGCATTTCTTGACGTCTACTAATATTACCAATTCTTTGACATTCATCACAAGATACAACAAACTTACGGGCATCCTTGAAGAGAGTAGGCCAATAAAAATCGGATTACAATACCTTATGTGCAGTTCTATCTCCAGCGTGGTGTCCTCCATAAGCTTCGGAGTGACACTTGCGTAGGATCTGTTCCTGTTCATGCTCATGTACACAACGTCTAATAACACCATCTACTCCTTTATAAATATGTGGGTCATCCCAAAAGTAATGTCTCAAATCATAGAAGAACTTTTTCTTTTGCTGGTATGTGAAACTAGATGGTATAAATTTAGCAACAATGTAATTAGCATAATCAGCATACCATGGAGTAGTATGAGAAGCATTTATGACATTTAATTGTTCATTGGGAAAGCTATCATCAATAGGTAGTGGGTCATCAAGGACATTTTCTAACCTAGACAAGTTGTCTGCAACAGGGTTCTCAGCTCCCTTTCTATCAATAATATGCAAATCAAATTCTTGTAGCAAGAGAACCCATCTAATAAGTCTAGGTTTAGCATCTTTCTTTTCCATAAGATATTTAATAGCAGCATGATCAGTGTGGATAGTTACTTTAGAATCAACAATATAAGGTCTGAACTTATCACAAGCAAATACAACTGCTAAGAATTCTTTTTCAGTAGTAGCATAATTTCTCTGAGCATTGTCTAGAGTTTTACTAGCATATTGAATAACATTTAATTTCTTATCAACTCTTTGCCCTAGAACAGCACCTACAACATAATCACTGGCATCACACATAATTTCAAAAGGTAAATTCCAATCAGGTGGCTGAACAATCGGTGCAGAGATCAATGCTTTCTTAAGTATTTCAAATGCTTCTACACAATCATCATCAAAGACAAATGGTATATCTTTTTGTAATAAATTAGTCAGAGGCCGAGAAATTTTTGAGAAGTCCTTAATGAACCTCCTATAAAAACCGACATGACCAAGGAAACTTCTTATGCCTTTGATGTCCTTGGGACATGGCATCTTTTCAATAGCATCAACCTTGGCTTTATCAACTTCAATACCTCTTTCAGAAACTTTATGCCCCAAGACAATACCTTCATTAACCATAAAGTGGCACTTTTCCTAATTCAAGACAAGATTAGTTTCTTCACATCTCTGCATAACTTGATCAAGGTTGCTTAAGCAATCATCAAAAGAGGATCCATAGACGGAGAAATCGTCCATGAAAACCTCATAAATCTTTTCACAGAAGTCAGAGAATATAGCCATCATGCATCTTTGGAAGGTAGCAGGTGCATTACATAAACCAAAAGGCATATGTCTATAAGCAAAAGTACCGAACGGGCAAGTAAAAGTGGTCTTAGATTGATCATCAGCTGACACAGGTATTTGAGAGAAACCAGAATAACCATCTAGAAAGCAAAAATGTGTATGTTTGGATAATCTTTCTAGAATTTGATCAATAAAAGGTAAGGGGCAATGATCTTTTTTAGTAGCCTTATTTAATTTGCGGAAATCAATTACCATCCTATAACCTGTAATAATTCTTTGCGGAATCAATTCATCTTTATCATTAGGAATGACAGTAATACCTCCCTTCTTAGGGACACAATGGACAGGACTTACCCACTGACTATCAGCAACGGGATAAATTATACCTTCCTCAAGGAGCTTTAGTATTTCCTTTCTTACCACTTCTTTCATCTTAGGATTCAGCCGTCATTGGTGATCACGAACTGGTTTGGCATCTTTCTCCAAATTTATTTTGTGTTGACATAGTGTGGGACTAATGCCCTTAAGATCATCACGAGTATATCCAATAGCAGCGCGGTGCTTCCTCAGAGTTTTCAATAATCTCTCTTCTTCATGCTTTGAAAGGTTAGCACTATTAATAACAGGATATGTCTTCTTCTCATCAAGATAAGCATATTTAAGAGTATCAGGTAACGATTTGAGCTCAAACACGGGATCACCCTTTGGTGGAGGAGGATCCCCTAGGATTTCAACAGGCAAATTGTGTTTCGGGATGGGTTCCTGTTTAAAGAATATTTCATCTATTTCTCTCCTTTCATTCATAAACATATCATTTTCATGGTCTAGCAAATACTGTTCTAAAGGATCACTAGGAGGCACGACAATGGAAGCAAGACCAATAATTTCATCTTTACTAGGCAATTACTCTTCACGGTGTTGTCTACGAAATTTAGAGAAATTAAATTCATGAGACATATCACCTAAACCAATAGTAACACCATCCTTTTTGCAATCTATCTTAGCATTAACAGTGTTCAAGAAGGGTCTACCGAAAATAATGGGACAAAAGCTATCTTGTGGGGAACCAAGAACAAGAAAATCAGCAGGATATTTAGTTTTCCCACACAAGACTTCAACATCTCTAACAATTCCCATTGGTGAAATAGTATCCCTATTGTCAAGTTTAATTGTGACATCAATATCTTCTAACTCAAAAGGTGCAATATCATGCACAATTTCTCTATATAGGTCAATAGGTATTGCACTAGCACTGGCACCCATATCACATAAGCCATGATAACAATGATCTCCTATTTTAACAGAAATAACAGGCATGCCTACCACAGGTCTAGGTTTATCTTTAGCACAAGGTTTAGCAATTCTAATAGTTTCATCACAGAAATAAATAACATGCCCATCAATATTATCAGACAAGAGATCTTTAACAATAGAAATATTAGGTTCAACTTTAACTTGCTCAGGAGGTGTATAAGTTCTAATATTGCTTTTACGAACCACAGTTGAAGCTTTAGCATGATCTTTTATCCTAACAGGAAAAGGTGGTTTCTCAACATAAGCAGTAGGAACAATAGGATCATTATAAGTGACAGTCTTTTCTTCAACTTTAATAGGTGCAGATACTTTTACTTCTATGGGAGGATGATATTTAAACCACTTCTCCCTAGGGAGATCAACATGAGTAGCAAAAGATTCACAGAAAGAAGCTACTATTTCAGAGTCAAGTCCATATTTAGTGCTAAATTTACGGAAAACATTGGTATCCATAAAAGATTTAACACAATCAAACTTAGGTGTCATACCTGACGCCTTACCTTTGTCAAGGTCCCAATCTTCAGAGTTGCGTTTAATTCTTTCCAATAAGTCCCATTTGAATTCAATAGTTTTCATCATAAAAGAGCTAACACAAGAAGTATCAAGCATGGTGTGATTGTTATCAGAAAGCCGAGCATATAAATTCTGAATAATTATTTCTCTTGAGAGCTCATGATTAGGGCATGAATATAACATTGATTTAAGCCTCCCCCAAGCTTGAGCGACGCTTTCTCCTTCGCGAGGCCAAAAATTATATATATAATTGCGATCACGATGAACAAGATGCATAGGATAAAACTTCTGATGAAATTCCAATTTCAATCATTTGTAGTTCCATGACCCCATATCATCACATAGCCTATACCATGTCAATGCATATCCCTTCAAATATAAAGGGAAGACCTTCTTCTTAATAACATCTCCGGGCACACCCGCAAGCTTAAATAGTCCACAAACTTCATTCACATATATTAGGTGCTCATCAGAATGCATTGTTCCGTCTCCTGCAAAAGGTTTAGCTAGCAGTTTTTCTATCATACCCTAAGGAATTTCAAAGTAGACATTTTCATTTTCATTTTCATTAGGTTCAGTAGGTTGAGGAGCAACTCTTTGCTCTACTGGTCGAGGTGAAGATACCCCGAACAAGCCCCTCAGAGGATTACTTTCCATAGTAACAAGTGACACTAAATTTTAGCACACTATATAAATTTTTCCTTTCCAAATTCCACCTACCAAAGGTGCTTCACTCCCCAGCAACGGCGCCAGAAAAGAGTCTTGATGACCCACAAGTATAGGGGATCTATCGTAGTCCTTCCTATAAGTAAGAGTGTCGAACCCAACGAGGAGCAGAAGGAAATGATAAGCGGTTTTCAGCAAGGTATTCTCTGCAAGTACTGAAATAATTGGTAACAGATAGTTTTGTGATAGGATAATTTGTTACGAGTAACAAGTAACAAAAGTAAATGAAGTGCAGCAAGGTGGCCCAATCCTTTTTGTAGCAAAGGACAAGCCTGGACAAACTCTTATATGATGTAAAGCGCTCCCGAGGACACATGGGAATTATCATCAAGCTAGTTTTCATCACGATCATATGATTCGCGTTCGGTACTTTGATAATTTGGTATGTGGGTGGACCGGTGCTTGGGTACTGCCCTTACTTGGAAAAGCATCCCACTTATGATTAACCTCTATTGCAAGCATCCGCAACTACAACAAAAGTATTAAGGTAAACCTAACCATAGCATGAAACATATGGATCCAAATCAGCCCCTTACGAAGCAACGCATAAACTAGGGTTTAAGCTTCTGTCACTCTAGCAACCCATCATCTACTTATTACTTCCCAATGCCTTCCTCTAGGCCCAAATAATGGTGAAGTGTCATGTAGTCGACGTTCACATAACACCACTAGAGGAGAGACAACATACATCTCATCAAAATATCGAACGAATACCAAATTCACATGACTACTAATAGCAAGACTTCTCCCATGTCCTCAGGAACAAACGTAACTACTCACAAAGCATATTCATGTTCATAATTAGAGGTGTATTAATATGCATATAGGATCTGAACATATGATCTTCCACCAAATAAACCAACTAGCATCAACTATAAGGAGTAATTAACACTACTAGCAACCCACAGGTACCAATCCCAGACTTAGAGACAAGAATTGGATACAAGAGACGAACTAGGGTTTGAGAGGAGATGGTGCTGGTGAATATGTTGATGGAGATTGACCCCCTCCCGATGAGAGGATCGTTGGCGATGATTTCCCCCTCCCGGAGGGATGTTTCCCCGGCAGAACAGCTCCGCCAGAGCCCTAGATTGGTTCCGCCAAGGTTCCACCTCGTGGCGGAGGAGTCTCGTCCGGAAAGATGGCTTATGATTTTTTTTCATCAAAAGACTCCATATAGCATAAGATGGACAATAGAGGGCCACCAGGGGGCCCACGAGGTAGGGGGCGTGCCCAAGGGGGAAGGGCGCGGCCCCCACCCTCGTGGGCAGGGTGTGGCCCCCTGATGAACTTCTTGCGCTCAGTATTTTTTATATATTTTGAAAATGTCTTTCGTGAAGTTTTAGGACTTTTGGAGCTGTGCAGAATAGGTCTCTAATATTTGCTCCTTTTCCAGCCCAGAATCCCAGCTGCCGGCATTCTCCCTCTTTATGTAAACCTTGTAAAATAAGAGAGAATAGGCATAAGTATTGTGACATAATGTGTAATCACATCCCATAATGCAATAAATATCGATATAAAAGCATGATGCAAAATGGACGTATCACCGCTGATGGAGCCACGTCGTGGGCCACAGGCAGGCAAGTCTGGGTACCCCCGTTCCAGGACGCTGACAGGTAGAAGTACTTGGCCTATCCATCATTCTGAGCAAATATATGAGTGGGAGAAAGAGAAGAACTTATACCAAATGTACCTTGACCGATGTTGAATATGGATCAATGATGACTCAAATGTGTAACTAGGAAATAAGATAATTGGTAGCAATTCTTGTCGGTTCTCACACCTACACAAATAAAAGCTTATGGTGGAGCTTGGTTAGGATGGTGGCACAAAATTTGACGCAATTGTTAGTGAGCTTCAATAATGTTGGAAAAGATTCACAAATTTGCAAATGCAACAAGTAGACCAATAGCAAGATATGGTACACAGAAACACACACATAGATAGATAAATGGGATCGTCCAATCAAGGAATGAGCCAAAATGTGGAATCCACGAAAATGCTATAGTTGCACAACACTAGAGAGACACTAGGATGATTGCACAATAGGCGGATATGAAACTTGTGCACAACCTACTTAGCAAAAATGCAACGACTTCTATCCCAAGTATGCTATATGTATGGTATTCCGATGATATGATCCAAGATGATCGAGTATGACAATCTTAATGTAGTATGATGCTATGGTTCTTTCTTGAAATCTCTTTGCTTATCTTTCCCCTTTTCTTAAAAGCTTGTTTGGCTCTTTCACTTGTGAGCTCTTTTCTCATGCTTTCACGAACGAAGATAGCAATTGTGTATGCAATGACAATTTTGTGACACAAAAGATGATACCGAGATATGTACCAAGATGATATGGTAAGTATGCTATGGGAAGTATGACCACTGATGTGCACAAGTGACGTTGCCGGTAATACTCAAAGACTAGTCTCGATAGGCAAGATACGCAAAATTGGGCTATGGTGGTTATCAATGTAATGGCAAGGAGTAGACCAAGATGTCGTCAAGATTACCGTCAAGGGCTACTCATGTGTAAGCAAGGACAGATGATGGTGAAGTGGTTGTTGTCGATGACGAATCCGTGGCGAAGATGAGCGGCGGTGATGTTGATGCCGAACCGTCCCTAAGTAGCCGAAATATGTTAGGAAACGAAAACCTCAACTCAAATTCTCAAAGCAAACATGTAAAAATTGTCAGCGTTGATAGCGGGTAAGCGATGGTGGTTGCGGAAAGTGGTGGTGGTATGCGGAAGTGTACGTGGGCACCAGAGCAAAATTTGCCAAAAGTTAGGCGGGAAATGGGGCGGTGGATGAAAATGATGCTGTCAGGGCCGGATGTCTGGGCTTGACGGCCGGATGTCCGGGGTGGCCGGATGTCCGAGTGTCGGGCCGGATGTCCGGGCTCTGGATCCGTGGATGAACTAGTGGGGAATTCGAAATTTCGGGGTAAAATTAAAGATATTTTGTGGATGGAATTGGGAGAAAAGTTAGGAGAAGCTAGATCTACCTGCTACACAAGAAATCCGCGAATAAAATCCAACAAAACTTCATCATAACAACAAATCACAAAAAAGTTGGGCACTATTTTTGTGGGGAATTTTTGAATTTGGGACAAAATCAACAAAACAAGGCTAGAAAACAAAAAGGGGAGGCTCCGAAATCGTGATCAACGTGGCTCTTGATACCAAGATGATGTAGGGTGGATCCCTAGAAGGACGATCTTTCATGAAAGGAGTGGATCCCGCGAAGAACACGAAGAACACGAGGAGAAATCACGAGGGGAAACACGACAGAATCACTCAAACCAACAAGATTCGGTCACACATATGCTAGATCCTCGGAACACAATGAGATTCACGATCCAAATCCAACAAAGGAAGGTACATAGGTAACACGTTCTTCTCCGTGAGGAGGTCTTGAGGTCTTCCCGTTAGGGGTCTTGAATCCACTTGGGGGATCTTCTCCATAGAGGCTGTGAACTCCTAAGGAGAAGGGGATTAAGTGGAGAGCAAAGCTTCTCAATGAGCTACTACTTTGCTGACCCTAGAATGAGGGATGAGGAGGGGTATATATAGTCCATGTGGGTGAAGGGGTACATGGGCCTCGACCCATTATTGTGCGCAGACAGATGGGGTCGGACGTCCGGGCGTCGGGCCGGATGTCCAGGCATTCCCAAGGAGCCGGATGTCCGGGCTTGGGGGGGGGGGTGTCCAGGGTGGCGGGGTCGGCCTCGGTGCTTTCGGGATCGGGGGTGTCTGGATTTCTGGGCTGGAGGCCGGATTTCCGGGCTGGCGCCGGATGTCCGGGCCTTGTAGACTTGGCCGCTGGTCTGTTGCTGCAGGCGACACCTCCAGGGGCCGGATGTCCGGGGTCATGGCCGAATGTCCGTGTCCTGGGAGCTGTTCTTGACTCCGTCTGTTGGTTCTCTTCATCCACAAACTTGGGGACTTGTCCGTATTAATGCACATCTTTGAGAGAGTCCTCTTGTTACCTAATCATGTACAACATTTTGGGCTTAGGTAGTAGCCATGTCTCGAGTGGATCATATGTAATATCACTAAGGAAGGAAGTCACCTCGTTCTCGAGAGCTCTAGCTCTAGCTCGTGTCATATATCCTCTTGGCACTTGGTGAGACGATGGTAGGTCCATGGGGATGACTATAGGATGCTTCGCATCACAGCGCTAGTCCCCACACTGGTGCGAGTGCCTCCCTCGGTGGCATGGATCGCCGCCGTCTTCCACTTCCTTGCACCAACACCAGTTGCCTCCTCTCGCCAGTTGACTGGCTCCTGGAGACCGAAGTCCAGAACATTCTGGCCTTCCTTGAAGCTAGGGCCAACGTCCAAGAGTACGCCAACAATGGTGCAAGATGCCACCGGTCACACTACACCACAACACTGATGTAACGGCAAAAAAACGGTTGGGAGAAGACACTTTAAATGTCAGATAAACTGTCGGGATAGTGGTTCACCTGGCAGATAGAACCGCCACGAGAATGGCTGTCGGGGATTACTTCTCCCGGCAGATATTTTTTTCCTGGCAGTTTCTTTGCCCTTACTCGTCTATTTGCCGGCTGTCCATTTTCTCGCGGTAGATTGGTCAGTGCACATGAAACATCAATTGTCAGCAGTTTGGTCAATGCACATGAAACATCAATTGCCGGAAGTTCAACTGCCTGCACAAGCCTATTTACCTGGCATTTATTATGTTGACACATTGATTTCACTAGCAAACTGTTCTAGGTACCCCTAGTGTAACATCCATTCATTATGTTCATGCAATCATGAAGTGTCACACAATCTATATTTACACATCATCATTGAAAGTAACATATAGGCCTCATCAAAGATCTTAAACTTAATTCAATAAACATAACAACCATATATAAGCAGGTTGTGCCACAACATGAGTACATATAAGTTTCCAGATGTGCCACACAACAAAAATGTAATGCCCCAAAGGAGAAGTGCATATATTTCTGATGCAGAGCATCCTATGGTCATCCCCATGGACCTACCATCGTCTCATCAAGTGCCAAGAGGACCTATGACACGAGCACGAGCTAGAGCTCTCGAGACCGAGGTGACTTCCTTCCTTAGTGATATCACATATGACCCACTTGAGACATGGCTACTACCTAAGTCTGGAACGTTGTGCATGATTAGGTATCAACACTGGTGTGCGTCGGTCCTAAACAAACGGTTTTTACCCCTTTCCGCGACGACATTTGGAACCGTTGCCAAGTGAGTGTGGGCGATAGGGGGGTCCTTTCCACATGACCCAGAAACCGTTGAGGATATGCCCTCCTGGCACACACGCTCGGCAAAATGAGGTCGTGTGCGATCGGCGAGCACTCAAATACAGAAATACGTACAGTAGTGCTCAAAAAATACAATTATACAAGCAAAATCATTTCTGGTCGTAAGTACATCCCACACAGTCAGTCACCACTAAATGTTTCTGTTTGTATATACATCCCACATAGTCACTACAAGGAAACGTTTGTGCAAGGTGGCGTAACGCAAGCAGTTTTGAAGAGAATGTCGTGTGTGATTGTTCATTGATCCAACACGGTTTATTCCTAGAAACTGTGTGCGTTGCCTTAGGTCATCATCCATGGTGTTTTCTCATTAACCGTTTGCAATAAAAAAACCCAATTAGCAAGCTAATTGGCCAATTAGCGGGCTAATTGTCCTATTATTAATAATCCATTTACTAATCTATTTGACATTCATATTAAGCACATAATATATTCCATTTCCATATTAAGGAAGCAGGATTTCATAATTGAAATACATCGGAGTACAACAT
This sequence comes from Triticum urartu, assembly GCF_003073215.2. Classification (NCBI taxonomy): domain Eukaryota; kingdom Viridiplantae; phylum Streptophyta; class Magnoliopsida; order Poales; family Poaceae; genus Triticum; species Triticum urartu. Next base: position 329,663,050 of record NC_053025.1, read on the forward strand.
GATATAGCTTTAGAACTCAGCTACCCCATTACACAACTGCACCAGCAGCAATTTTCACATGCAACATCTAGAACCTTTCGAAATTAGCATCATATACGGTACATAGAGAGATGCATCTCATCTGGAAAACTGCTGAAGCGGAAGGCGAATATTGAGCCTTCATTCATGTTGAAGGTCTTTGCAACTTTAGGCCAGTGCCTATGGATGATTGACCGTCCATCCTTTGACTTCAATATTGAACCGTGGGTGTTGTATGAAAACTTTCCTCGCATCCTGGCCACAGAGGTGGTTTGAGAGGTAATCATCAGTGAAGCCTGAAAACAAGGATGTGCATAAATATCTTCTCTATATTGGAAACGGGGCAAAGGAATAAAAAAGGCAAGGTGTAATAGTTGTACCATCTTGTAAACCTCAATGCTTCCCATTGTTTCCTTGCAACACATATAAGGTAGTTAGTCATCAGGTTAACTAAGGGTTCGCATGCTATCAGTAAAATATGTTGAGGAAAAATAAGCACATTGAGATTCATCAGATTAATTCAAGCCACATGGAAAACCCATTTATCCAAACCAAGCATGATTAAGAACTAGGAAATATTGCACTTGTATATGTTTCTCATGTATTAAGTGCAGCCAAATTCGATTTATTCCTCACATGGTATACAATAAGAGAATGCAGCCACAACAATTGAACATCGCATTGCAGAATTGAACCAAGCAGTTAACTAAACACCACAACAAATGAACCAAACGTTAACTGAGCACCACATTGCACAATATAAC
>NC_053025.1:329664831-329676595 GCF_003073215.2 Triticum urartu
GTTTTACCATTGTCGAAATGTCTTGTAACCGGGATTCCGAGACTGATCGGGTCTTTCCGGGAGAAGGAATATCCTTCGTTGACCGTGAGAGCTTGTGATGGGCTAAGTTGGGACACCCCTGCAGGGTATAAACTTTCGAGAGCCGTGCCCGCGGTTATGTGGCAGATGGGAATTTGTTAATATCCGGTTGTAGAGAACTTGACACTTGACTTAATTAAAATGAATCAACCGTGTGTGTAGCCGTGATGGTCTCTTTTCGGCGGAGTCCGGGAAGTGAACACGGTTCTTGTGTTATGCTTGAACGTAAGTAGTTTCAGGATCACTTCTTGATCACCCGCTGCGTTGCTTCTCTTCTCGCTCTTATTTGCGTATGTTAGCCACCATATTGCTTAGTGCTTGCTGCAGCTCCACCTCACTACCTCATCCTACCCATAAGCTTAAATAGTCTTGATCCGCGGGTGTGAGATTGCTGAGTCCTCGTGACTCACGGATACTTCCAACAGTTGCAGGTGCCGATGATACCAGTGCAGATGGCGCAACCAAGCTCAAGGAGCTCGATGAAGATCTGTCGTTGTTTATGTCGTTTTTGTTGATCAGTAGTGGAGCCCAGTTGGGACGATCGGGGATCTAGCATTTGGGGTTGTCTTCTTTTATTTTGGTTCCATAGTCGGACCTTGTTTGCTTCTGGATGATGTATGTTTTTATGTATTGTGTGAAGTGGCGATTGTAAGCCAACTCTTTATCCCTTTCTTATTCAGTACATGGGATGTGTGAAGATTACCCCTCTTGCGACAAGCCTACCATGCGGCTATGCCTCTAAGTCGTGCCCCGACACGTGGGAGATATAGCGCATTGTGGGTGTTGAAAGAATGCGATGCACCAGTATCAAAAAGGACTTTTGCAGGAATATCATTAACAAGGAAGATTACCCATGATCACTTCTGAAGAGTCCTCTGCCTGAGCTGCGTTCATCATGTTGACCTTTGCAACTTGGGATTATGCTTGACCACTGCATTGCTGGCAGATCTCACAGGAGGAGGAGGCGGAAGGCCCTTTGGTTGAAGCATTTGTTTGCATAGTGCCCTTTCTGCTGACACTTGTTGCAAGAACCTGAGAGCTGGAGTGATACGTCTCCGTCGTATCTATAATTTTTGATTGTTCCATGCCAATATTATTCAACTTTCATATACTTTTTGGCAACTTTTTATATTATTTTTGGGACTAACATATTGATCCAGTGCCCAGTGCCAGTTCCTGTCTGTTGCATGTTTTTGGTTTCGCAGAATATCCATATCAAACGGAGTCCAAATGGGATAAAAACGGACGGAGCTTATTTTTGGAAAATATGGAAAATTCGGAAGGAAAATCAACGCGAACCAGTGCCCGAGGTGGTCACGTGACAGGGGGGCGCCCCCCTTAGGGCGCCCTACCCTCGTGAGCCCACCGTAAGGCGGTTGACGCTCTTCTTTTGCCGCAAGAAAGCTAATATTCGGAAAAAAAATCACGGCGAAGGTTTCAGGCCAATCGGAGTTACGGATCTCCATATATATACGAAACGGTGAAACAGAGCCAGGAGAACGCAGAAACAGAGAGAGACAGAGAGACAGATCCAATCTCGGAGGGGCTCTCGCCCCTCCCGTGCCATGGAGGCCATGGACCAGAGGGGAAACCCTTCTCCCATCTAGGGAGGAGGTCAAGGAAGAAGAAGAAGGAGGGGGGCTCTCTCCCCCTCGCTTCCGGTGGCACCGGAGTGCCACCGGGGGCCATCATCATCACCGCGATCTACACCAACACCTCCGCCATCTTCACCAACATCTCCATCACCTTCCCCCTCTATCTACAGCGGTCCACTCTCCCGCAACCCGCTGTACCCTCTACTTGAACATGGTGCTTTATGCTTCATATTATTATCCAATGATGTGTTGCCATTCTATGATGTCTGAGTAGATTTTCGTTGTCCTATCGGTGGTTGATGAATTTCTATGATTGATTTAATTTGCTTGTGGTTATGTTGCTGTCCTTTGGTGCCCATCATATGAGCGCGCGCGTGGATCACACCTTAGGGTTAGTTGTATGTTGATAGGACTATGTATTGGAGGGCAAGAGTGACAGAAGGTTCAACCTAGCATAGAAATTGATGCATACGGGATTGAAGGGGTACCAATATATCTTAATACTATGGTTGGGTTTTACCTTAATGAACATTAGTAGTTGTGGATGCTTGCTAATAGTTCCAATCATAAGTGCATAGAATTCCAAGTAAGGGATGACATGCTAGCAGTGGCCTCTCCCACATAATACTTGCTATCGGTCTAGTAAAGTAGTCAATTGCTTAGGGGCAATTTCGCAACTCCTCCCACCACTTTTCCACACTCGCTATATTTACTTTATTGTTTCTTTATCTAAACAGCCCCTACTTTTATTTACGTGCTCTTTATTATCTTGCAAACCTTATCCAACAACACCTACAAAGTACTTCTAGTTTCATACTTGTTCTAGTAAAGCGAACGTCAAGCGTGCGTAGAGTTGTATCGGTGGTCGATAGAACTTGAGGGAATATTTGTTCTACCTTTAGCTCCTCGTTGGGTTCGACACTCTTACTTATCGAAAACTGTTGCGATCCCCTATACTTGTGGGTTATCAAGACCTTTTTCTGGCGCCGTTGCCGGGGAGCAATAGCGTGGGGTGAATATTCTCGTGTGTGCTTGTTTGCTTTATCACTAAGTAATTTTTATTTGCTGTTCTTAGTTGTTTCCTATCTTTAGTTATGGGTAGGAAACGCAAAATACCAAAAAATTAGTTGTACCTACTGAACCAATGGTTGAAGAACCAATCAAAATCTATCACACTGCTGAAGCTTTTTACTTGGATCATCTTTGATCCCTTTGTGCTCATGCCGAAACCCCAACTAGCTTAGTTGAGGGCAAATCTTTAGATGAGCATGCTTGTTATGTGCGACACCGTATATCTGGAAGAGGGAAACTATTATGGGGTCAAATTCAACGTTTGCAATGCTATGCTTGGAATTTATGTGAAATATATAATTTTACTTGTTGCTCTGAAAACCCTAAGAAATACCTTCCCTATCAATGTGAGTTTAGTAATAATGGAATCGTATCTTCATATGCTAAGGGTGTTTATAATTACTATGATGTTCAACAAATTGAAGAATTTGTTGCTTTTAAGGGTGCTTTTGAAATTGCTTCTTTGATTGAAAAGTATGATGCTACTCTTCACAAATCTGAAAATTTTGCCATACTTGAATATTGTTATGAGAAGTATGCTTCTAATGCCTATGTTAAACTATATATTGAGGAATACTCTGCTGTCCAAGAAGAGACTAATATTTTGCAGGAGTCTATGGAAGAAGAAATTGATGAAATTGTGAGCTCATTGGATGAAAAGGATGAGGAGGAGAGCGAATAACAAAAGGAGGAAGAGCGGATTGATCACCCGTGCCCACCTTCTAATGAGAGTAACTCTTCAACTCATACATTGCTTAATTCCCCTTCGTGCTTACCAAAGGATGATTGCTATGATGACTATTATGATCCCATTGATTCTCTTGAAATATCCCTTTTTGATGATGCTTGCTATGCTTGTGGCCATGATGCCAATATGAATGATGCTTATGGAGATGAACTTGCTATAGTTCCTTATGTTAAACATGAAATTGTTGCTATTGCACCCATGCATGATAGTCCTATTATCCTTTTGAATTCTGCCGACTACACTATATCGAAGAAGTTTGCCCTTATTAAGGATTATATTGATGGGTTGCCTTTTACCGTTGCACATGATGATTTTGATGAATATAATATGCATGTGCTTTCTGCTCCTACTTGCAATTATTATGAGAGAGGAACTATATCTCCACCTCTCTATGCTTCCCACATGATAAAATTGCAAGAAACTGTTTATACTATGCATTGGCCTTTACTTTGTGTGCATGAATTGTTCTTTTATGAACATGCCGATGCATAGAAAGAGAGTTAGACTTCGCCATTGCTTGATATATGTTGCTTTGTGCTCACTACTAAATACAAATCATTGTTAATTAAAATTGGCTTTGATATACCTTGGGATCCGGGTGGATTCACTACTTGAGCACTATATGCCTAGCTTAATGGCTTTAAAGAAAGCGCTGCCAGGGAGACAACCCGGAAGTTTTAGAGAGTCATTTATTTCTGTTGAGTGCTTTCATATAGTTTAAAAACAACAAAAATAAAGAGGGGAACCCAAAACTTTTTCTAAAAGAAAAGTGAAAGTGAGAGAGACGAGCATTGTGAAAGTGGGGGACGTCCTTGAACTTTGTTCATGCCCATGGGAACTTTGTGAATCTTAATTACAGAAACCTTTCAAAAATAATTATCCCCTTGTACAATTCCATTGTATTATAAAAATAATGTGCCAAGGTTTGCCTTTAGGATGTTTACATTTGCTTGATGGTTTGTACGGTGCAGGACAGAAACTTTGGCTGTAGTGCGCGATTTTACTTTTTAGCTGGAACGTCAAATGGTTCTGATTCTTTTTGCACTGTCTTCCTATACAAATTTTTTATTTTTCCTAATTTTGGTATAATTTTTCAAGTATCAGAAGTATGGTGAATGTTCAGATTATTACAGACTGTTCTGTTTTAGACAGATTCTGTTTTTGATGCATAGTTTGCTTGTTTTGATGAAACTATCAATTTATTCAGTGGATTAAGCCATGAAAAAGTTATATTACAGTAGACACAATGCAAAAACAAAATATGAATTGGTTTGCAACAGTACTTAGAGTAGTGATTTGCTTTATTATACTAACGGATCTTACCGAGTTTTCTGTTGAAGTTTTGTGTGGATGAAGTGTTCGATGATTGAGAAGGTTTCGATGTGAGAAGAAGGAAGAGAGGCAAGAGCTCAAGCTTGGGGATGCCCGAGGCACCCCAAGTAAATATTCAAGGAGACTCAAGCATCTAAGCTTGGGGATGCTGGGAAGGCATCCCCTCTTTCTTCAACAATATCGGTATGTTTTCAGATTCGTTTCGTTCATGCGATATGTGCAATCTTGGAGCGTCTTTTGCATTTAGTTTTCATTTTTCTTTTATGCACCATGCTGGTATGAGATAGTCCTTGGTTGATTTATAGAATGCTCTTTGCACTTCACTTATATCTTTTGAGTATGGCTTTATAGAATGCTTCATGTGCTTCACTTATATCATTTGAAGTTTGGATTGCATGTTTCTCTTTACATAGACAACCGCCATTTGTAGAATGCTCTTTTGCTTCACTTATATTTGTTAGAGCACGGGCATATCTTTTGTAGAAAGAATTAAACTCTCTTGCTTCACTTATATCTATTTAGAGAGATGACAGGAACTGGTCATTCACATGGTTAGTCATAAAATCCTACATAAACTTGTAGATCGCTGAATATGATATGTTTGATTCCTTGCAATAGTTTTGCGATATAAAAATGGTGATATTAGAGTCGTGCTAGTCGAGTAATTGTGAAATTGAGAAATACTTGTGTTGAGGTTTGCAAGTCCCGTAGCATGCACGTATGGTGAACCGTTATGTAACGAAGTCGGAGCATGAGGTGTTTATTGATTGTCTTCCTTATGAGTGGCGGTCGGGGACGAGCGATGGTCTTTTCCTACCAATCTATCCCCCTAGGAGCATGCGCGTAGTACTTTGTTTCGATGACTAATAGATTTTTGCAATAAGTATGTGAGTTCTTTATGACTAATGTTGAGTCCATGGATTATACGCACTCTCACCCTTCCATCATTGCTAGCCTCTCTAGTACCGCGCAACTTTCGCCGGTACCATAAACCCACCATATACCTTCCTCAAAACAGCCACCATACCTACCTATCATGGCATTTCCATAGCCATTCCGAGATATATTGCCATGCAACTTCCATCATCATCATATACATGACTTGAGCATTCATTGTCATATTGCTTTGCATGATCGTAAGATAGCTAGCATGATGTTTTCATGGCTTGTCCGTTTTTTGATGTCATTGCTACGCTAGATCATTGCACATCCCGGTACACCGCCGGAGGCATTCATATAGAGTCATATCTTTGTTCTAGTATCGAGTTGTAATATTGAGTTGTAAGTAAATAAAAGTGTGATGATCATCATTATTAGAGCATTGCCAAAAAAGGAGAGGCCAAAGAAGCCTAAATAAAAAAGGGGGGGCCAAAGAAGCCCACAAAAAAGGAAAAAAGGGGGCAATGTTACTATCCTTTTACCACACTTGTGCTTCAAAGTAGCACCATGTTCTTCATATAGAGAGTCTCTTGAGTTATCACTTTCATATACTAGTGGGAATTTTCATTATAGAACTTGGCTTGTATATTCCGATGATGGGCTTCCTCAAATGCCCGAGGTCTTCATGAGCAAGCAAGTTGGATGCACACCCACTTAGTTTCAGTTTGAGCTTTCATATACTTATAGCTCTAGTGCATCCGTTGCATGGCAATCCCTACTCACTCACATTGATATCTATTGATGGGCATCTCCATAGCCCGTTGATACGCCTAGTTGATGTGAGACTATCTTCTCCTTTTTGTCTTCTCCACCATCATATTCTATTCCACCTATAGTGCTATGTCCATGGCTCACGCTCATGTATTGCGTGAAAGTTGAAAAGGTTTGAGAACGTCAAAAGTATGAAACAATTGCTTGGCTTGTCATCGGGGTTGTGCATGATGTGAATGCTTTGTGTGGTGAAGATGGAGCATAGCCAGACTATATGATTTTGTAGGGATGAGCTTTCTTTGGCTATGTTATTTCAATAAGACATAATTGCTTGGTTGGTATGCTTGAAGTATTATTATTTTTATGTCAAAGGATAGACTATTGCTTTGAATCACTCGTGTCTTAATATTCATGCCATGATTAGACATATGATCAAGATTATGCTAGGTAGCATTCCACATCAAAAATTATCTTTTTTATCATTTACCTACTCGAGGACGAGCAGGAATTAAGCTTGGGGATGCTGATACGTCTCCGTCGTATCTATAATTTTTGATTGTTCCATGCCAATATTATTCAACTTTCATATACTTTTTGGCAACTTTTTATATTATTTTTGGGACTAACATATTGATCCAGTGCCCAGTGCCAGTTCCTGTCTGTTGCATGTTTTTGGTTTCGCAGAATATCCATATCAAACGGAGTCCAAACGGGATAAAAACGGACGGAGCTTATTTTTGGAAAATATGGAAAATTCGGAAGGAAAATCAACGCGAACCAGTGCCCGAGGTGGTCACGAGGCAGGGGCGCCCCCCCTTAGGGCGTGCGCCCCTACCCTCGTGAGCCCACCGTAAGGCGGTTGACGCTCTTCTTTTGCCGCAAGAAAGCTAATATTCGGAAAAAAATCACGGCGAAGGTTTCAGGCCAATCGGAGTTACGGATCTCCATATATATACGAAACGGTGAAACAGAGCCAGGAGAACGCAGAAACAGAGAGAGACAGAGAGACAGATCCAATCTCGGAGGGGCTCTCGCCCCTCCCGTGCCATGGAGGCCATGGACCAGAGGGGAAACCCTTCTCCCATCTAGGGAGGAGGTCAAGGAAGAAGAAGAAGGAGGGGGGCTCTCTCCCTCGCTTCCGGTGGCACCGGAGTGCCACCGGGGCCATCATCATCATCTGATCTACACCAACACCTGCCATCTTCACCAACATCTCCATCACCTCCCCCTCTATCTACAGCGGTCCACTCTCCCGCAACCCGCTGTACCCTCTACTTGAACATGGTGCTTTATGCTTCATATTATTATCCAATGATGTGTTGCCATCCTATGATGTCTGAGTAGATTTTCGTTGTCCTATCGGTGGTTGATGAATTGCTATGATTGATTTAATTTGCTTGTGGTTATGTTGCTGTCCTTTGGTGCCCATCATATGATTGCGCGCGTGGATCACACCCTAGGGTTAGTTGTATGTTGATAGGACTATGTATTGGAGGGCAAGAGTGACAGAAGCTTCAACCTAGCATAGAAATTGATGCATACGGGATTGAAGGGGGACCAATATATCTTAATGCTATGGTTGGGTTTTACCTTAATGAACATTAGTAGTTGCGGATGCTTGCTAATAGTTCCAATCATAAGTGCATAGATCCATGTCAGGGATGACATGCTAGCAGTGGCTCTCCCACATAATACTTGCTATCGGTCTAGTAAAGTAGTCAATTGCTTAGGGGAAATTTCGCAACTCCTACCACCACTTTTCCACACTCACTATATTTACTTTATTGTTTCTTTATCTAAACAACCCCTACTTTTTATTTATGTAATCTTTATTATCTTGCAAACCTATCCAACAACACCTACAAAGTACTTTTAGTTTCATACTTGTTCTAGGTAAAGCGAACGTCAAGCATGCGTAGAGTTGTATCGGTGGTCGATAGAACTTGCGGAATATTTGTTCTACCTTTAGCTCTTCGTTGGGTTCGACACTTTTACTTATCGAAAACTGTTGCGATCCCCTATACTTGTGGGTTATCAAGGAGCACTTGACCTTGGAGTATGAGACTGAGCTTTGTTCTGATAGACTGGGTTGGGTGGGTGGGAAGATCCATTGCCACCTTTGCTCTTCTGTTGGTAGGGCTGACGAAACAGAGGAGGAGGAGGCAACCAGAACTTCTGTTGCTTAGCTGCCACTTGTGAGGAACAAGGTTGAACTGCGTCCCTGATTCTCTTCTTAGATGCCTCACACTTGAGGTGAGCAGCTTCTTGCTTTAGTGCCATGTTGTAGAATTGATCAAACTTGGTCGGTTTAAGAAGCACGAGAGCTAACTGCAGATCCTCTCTGAGGCCACCTCTGAATTGATATATCATACTCTTTTCATCAGGAACTCTTGTTTAGCAAAGCGAGCAAGTTTCTGAAACTGGATATTGTATTGATACATAGACATGCTGCCTTGCTTGAGATTGCGGAACTCCTCACGCTTGCTCTCAGCAACGCTTGGTGGAATGTGATGAGCTTTGAAGTCTCGGTGCAAATCATCCCAGGTAATCACACAACCTCCTCTGGAATCTCTGTATTGTTGATACCACTCAGCAGCTTGATCTTTGAGTTGAAACAAAGCAAACTTGACAAAGTCCTTAGGTATGACATTGCTACATTCAAAATGTTTGCAAATGTCCACGAGCCAATCGTCGACGTCTGTGGCCTCGACACAGTTGCTGAAGGATTTCGGCTGGTTTGCGAGGAACTGGTTGAGGGTAGCAAACTGAGGCTAATTGTTGCCTTGACCTTGATTTCCTTGGTTGCCTTGACCTTGGTTGCACTCTTGCAAGAGTTGCAATAGCATCTGAGTATTGGCGTTGGTGGCTGCCATGACAGCTTGCCATGCCTCCAGAGGTGGAGGTGGTGGCCGAGGGTTCGACTGATCCCATCACTGCGGTCCGGATTCTGGCGCGTTGGGGGAGCCATCCTGAAGAGGTTGACATCCGTTAGAGTTTTGAAAGACATATATTCAAGCTGAATCAATGGATCGAAATTGCAACATATAGTCTTAATATTCGAACAAGGATGAACGAATGAATTCCAAAGTAAATCATCACACATCCATTAAGTTGAGAAACCACTTAGATAAAGGTAGATGAATAAAGCAACAAGGTACGGATATGAACAAATAAGTGGTAAGGATTACCCAATCACAAACCAAATATCTGCGGGAAGAAATACTAGAGCTACTTGAATTCCCACCTATGAAACTCCTGAAACTTTCTGGTTATGCAATCAGGTGTTGGGGATACAGGGGAAGCATAATATCTCACCCAAAACTAACAAATCCTACATCCAGCTGTATCCATCCTTCAACACATAACCAAGAAACCTTCGGAAATCATTTACCTCAACCTCCGAAAGCATCCGTTATACGAGTTATGGCAATACTCCCGAATTCCCGCCCCAGTACTGGGTGGCGTCGTGGTTATCTCACCAACAACTGCATAAAAGGGATTTTCGATGTCTGCAAACTCAGGTATTCCAGAACTGCAACGATAAAATTGTGACGACAACACCTTGGAGCTCAACTCCCCGGGACACTTCCACAACCCCTAAATGTCAGGAGGCACCAAGAACAATGTTCTCGTCACAAAACCATCGGAACGATTCCAAGATACCCGCGTGATCCTAATTCTTTTTCATGAAATTTGAGGAGAGAAGAGTCAAAACTTCTACGTCAGGAGGCCTCACCAGAGCGACGAAGGGACTGAGAAGTAAAAAGAATCCTACTCTCCGATATATATAATCCTAAGACTCAAAACATTTTGTTCTAGACTCAACAACATCAGTGATTCGATCAACACTACAAAAAAATACACTTCCGTGATGATGCGTGTTTGTCACAGTAGGTCGCTTTTTTTGTCATGCATGTACATGCATGACAAATTTATGACAGAATCAAGATAGTCATACCTGTGCTGTCGTAGAAGTGTTCCATGACATTACCAAAATTATCATCACGGAAGTGTCCACTTCCATGACGATAAATCGCGCGTCACAGAAGTGCTTTCGTCAAGGGTGACTGACACGTGGCATCCACCGTAACGGAACGCCGTTAAGCTATCGGGTTGGGTTTTGGATACGATAACCCATTAATATCCCCGACCAATGGGGATTTTCCACGTGTAAAATCATATTGGCTAGTGGAAACACGTGTCGGCTCATCGTCGGGACAGATGTCATCCACTCTCTGGACAGAAGGCGCCTATGATACGTCGACACGTGGCACGGCCCAACAAGTTTAAATGGGCCGGCCCAACTAAAGGCCCACAAGATTTTGCGGACCATAATGGGTCAGCCCAACTAAAGGCCCACGAGATTTTGCGGACCATAATGGGCTGGCCCAGCTAAAGGCCCACAAGATTTTGCGGGCCATAATGGGCCGGCCCAGGTAAAGGCCCACAAGATTTTTGTGTGCCATAATGGGCCGGCCCAGGTAAAGGCCCACAAGATTCTTGCGGGTCATAATGGGCCGGCCCAGCTAAAAGCCCATGAGATTTTGCCAACATTAATGGGCCGGCCCAGCTGTAGGCCCACAAGATTTTGAGGACCCTAGTAGGCCGGCCCATTAACTGGCTGCCATGTTTTGGGCCAAATGCCGGCCCATATTTGATCCGGTCCATTAATGGCCTGCCATGCTCCGGGCCTAATAGTGGCCCATATGAGATCCGGCCCGTTAAAAGCCTACCGCATTCTGGGCCAAATTACGGCCCAGATCAGGTTCGGCCCTTTAAGAGGCTTTGGGCTCAATTATGGCCCATATCAGATTCGGCCCGTCAACTGGACACTATGCTTTTGGGCCCACTTGCTAAAGGCCCACTTAGTAATTCGGCCTGATATTAGTTTGGCCTGTTAAGGGCCCGTTTAACATTTCGGCCCTATATTAATTTCGGCCTGTTAAAAGCCCGTCATATAGTTGGGCCTAACTATGACCCGGTTTGCATCCGGCCTGCTCGCAGCTGATATCTGATTGGGCCAAACAAGGACCCAGACAATTTTGGCCTGTTAAAAACCTGTGATTTGATTCGCACAATCATGGGCCGGGGTTCATTTCGGGCTGCTGTGTAACTAGTAGGAATTAAGAACAAACCTACTCTATACAATAAAGAAATTACGGCATAGTAACGAAGAATAAACCTACACTACACATTAAAGGATTTAAGGTATATTACATCCACTGGGCATCAAAGTTCACCACCAGTGATGATAAAGCGCAATGAAGAAGCATATTACAAAAACTGGGCA